>NC_037590.1:7690041-7990041 GCF_003073045.1 Pomacea canaliculata | reverse complement strand
TCCCAGAAGGTGTTGCAGATGCGTCCCGCCACACCCAGGTGTGTCACCACCACCTGCCCGCTAGTTTTGCTGGTGTTATCAAAGTTGAACCTGTAGCCTGCAAGAGGACGAAGCCAAAGGGATAAAGACACTGCTGGAGGGAGGTCCCTCATGAGTTGTGGGTCCAAAATAAAAAAAAACAACAACACGAATCATCTTCCAACATTATTATTAAGCAATTTATTCTTTCAAACATATTCTTAGAAAATTATTAATTTTATTATTATATAAATTTACGCTGATGTAAACCGAAACACATGGTCTCACAACTCACTCTCATCGGAGATGTCAGTGTCGTTGAAGCAGACGACAGACGCGTAGTTTCCCGACAGACAGCCTCCTGACTGGAGGCATTCCGATGCCTTTCTTTCTGTTCCTCGGCACTGCATGGTGTAGTTGGGGCTGGTTTGATACATCCCAATGTAGTAAGTGCTTGTTCCATAGGCTGAGCAGCAGACAGCCTTCCCATCAGTGTGGCCCAGGTCCTGGCAGACTCGCCTGTGTGAAAACAAAACCCACCCCAGCAAAACTGTACAGGGGGCGCGTTTCGAGAAAGATTTGGATACGATGTATCCCATTTCAAAGCCTCTAGACTAAAGAAACACCGATTAACTATAACGATGTTCAACCAGAGACTGTAGAAGGACGCAGAGCACAAAACTGTTTTGTTAGCACACCATCAGGTGGAGAACTCACCTGGCAGTGACATCATCGAATCCCGTATCGCATAAGTTGTACCAGGTGCCGTTATTGTAGAACTGAACCGGTCCCTGCCTAATGGACGGATTGTAAGAGCTTCCGATGCGCACTGTAGACAGCAAGAGAGAAGACAACTTGTTTTAATGTCGACACATTGGAGACACAATATTTAGCTTATTATTCAGGTCACATTCAGTTATATTATGCATCTTAATGTAGGAAATTAAAACAGGAAGACGAGAAGAGAGAGAGAGAGGAATAAATCCAAAGGCAGGACACACCGTCATCGAAGCAGATGACTTTGGCATCGTTGGAATGTCGGCAGTAGGAGGATGTGGCGGCTTTCCAGCCCTGGTGTGGGCAGTTCTCCAGCAGGTCCTCGTCCCCAGTGCACCAGAAGCTGGCCTGGTAGATGCTCGTGGGAGGGTCTGGGTATGAGCTGGAGTAGTCCACCCGTCCATCCCTGTAGCCCAGCGTCCTGCAGAAAACAGTTGCTTCGCGGGAGTCGAAGTAGAGACCACACACGGTGCCCCATACACCGTTCACCGCCACCTCCACCCGACCCTTGAACCCGGAATCGCTGCCACCCAGGCGGTAATAAATTCCTGAAAAATTATGGAACCAGTAAGATGGTAAGCTGGCAAAATATATACTAATATTATTTGATGGACTCTTATGCATAAAAATTTCATTTTTTGAAAGAATTAGTTTATTGAGCGTTGTTAACATTTCCGTTTACTGACGTGAACTTTTGTGAAGCCTTATGATTAGCCTGAATGTCAAAGGTCGCTGGACGTTTTGTGACAGTTAACAAGTGCACACTGGTGTCCCCCTACCTTCACTGTCTAGACATGTCACTCCAGCAGAATATCTACTATCACAGTGGGACACAGCGCCAAGGCTCTTGGGACAGTCCGCCAGTGACCTCTCCGTCCCCTGACAGTTGACGTCTGCCATCCAGATGGGTCCGTGGAGGGCGAAGAAGTTGTGAGCACGATGCTTGAAGGCCTGACCAGTCTGGAAGCCCAGCTCCCTGCAGTACACCCTGGCGTCGGTGTCGTCCCAGTTGTCGCTGCAGACGCGGCCCGTGATGTTCATGAAGTTGACTTGCACATCGCCAGAGTTGTTGGCGGGTCCACCATTCAGTCGGTACGAGTAGCCTGACATACAAAATCATAACATGACCTCTTACAGGTGTGCGTGTCACGTGACATGCAATTATAACGTGACCTCTTACAGCAGAAAAAGGTCAAAGTCGCGACTCCACGTTTGGCAACGGATGACCTGATTAAAATATGGTTCCAGCTTCTCGGAAATCTTTTATTTATTGTAAATACTTTTAACGGCTTGTTGTTGCCAGCTTAACGACTGTTAACATCACCTGTTGACCGCCACCTACCTGTCGGGGCAGGTCCGCGGTAGCAGGCCAGGCTGACTGTGTTCTTGGTGCAGAAGAAGGAATCGTCGGGGATGCTGTGGGTGCAGTTGGACAGCGCCGCCTCCGTCCCTGAGCACTGTACGTGGTCAGCAATGGGCAAGAGGCCGTAGCCAAACGGTTCGCAGCACAGATGGTAGCCGTTGTCGTAGCCGAGATCTCTACATGCCACAGCTGCAGCACGTCAGAAATTGTCAGGTCAAAGTTCAAGCCCCGCGTAGCGTTCTGCAGGCTAATGATGATGATGACTACGACGATGATAATTACTACGGCTAAGAGGATGCTCTGCTGCATGGGAAATTAATTTGAGGTGTAAAAAGTGAAACAAATTTTCTTGTCCAGACTTACCGGTATCGGTTGCAGTCCAGCCATGGTCACATATAGGCCCCCAACGGTTGTTGATGTTGATCTCGACCCTGCCATAGGACACCTGATCACCACCCGCAAGGCGAGCTGTCGGTGCAACCAGATATGAGGGTGTGTACTGTAGCATAGTCTACAAAGTTCACTGTCTAAACCGTCAATTAAGATTTCAATACCTTATAAGTTAAGGGCAAATTGCCTGAACCTTTACTAAGTGGTGAACACCATCTGAGCCTTCGCTGAATTTGATTGACGGTAAGAAAAATTAAACCTTTTCGTTTGGGACTGATATATCTTTTAATGTTATTTTTGAATCGCCGGAGTGTAACTATGAGAAGCCAGCTGGAGCTGCTATCGTACACAAACACTTACTGGTGTTGTAGCAAACGACGTTGGCGTCCTGACTGTAGTAACCTTTGTAGTTCCAGCGGCTGTAGCATTCAAACAGACTTCTCTCGTGGCCTCCACATGTGACATAGTTCATCCAGATCTGAAAAGAGCCAGGATGGACGGGCATGACAACAATTAACATCTCTATAACCGTCTCTCGCTGATTGCACACCTCTTGCCCGTCTCGTAATAGTTTCATTAGAACCGCCATGTGTGGCGCTCAGTTCGGTTCCTCAAATCCAGAGAAAGTCGCGAAGGGTCAAGGTACAAGAGCAAAGGAATCTTGTTAAATTCTGCAGGCGACTGTTTAAAAACTCATAACAGACCGTGCTACAGCATTTAACCAGCGAGAGAGAGAGAGGAAGGAGAGAGAGATAGAGTACAAAGGGTAGAATAAAGACACGGAGCTACCCTTGGTGTTGTCCAGCCTCACCTTGCCGCTGGACGCCCTGGTCATGGAGACTGGCGCCTTCTGGCCGCCACCAAAGCCCAACTGTCGGCAAGCCACGTCAGCATCTGTGTTGGTAAAGTCGTAATCAGCTACCCGGCCCCTCTCTCCCTCAAACACCACCTCCAGGCGGCCGTAGTTGATCCCACCATCCACGAGTTGTAGCCTCATGCCTAAGAAACAATTTCCCATTGGCGCTTTTAGAAGGTTGACAGACAGTCCATCGTCAGTTCCAGCTTAGGGACACAAGACCACAAAAGTTGATATCTAATCTGTTTCTTATGAAAACAAAAACACCAATCAGGCCTAGAACATAAACAGATGAAAACTATCACAGTGCGGCTTTGCACAAGAACTGACACTGGTAAATAGTATTCACGGTAGGATATGTAAGACAGGAATCACCCAGTCAGTCTCGGACCATTGAGCATGCTGCTTCCTATCACGGCCTAATTGTAATTCAAGTAACACCACAATCATAATATGACAATCACAGTGACATCCCAATCACAATATTACAATCCCAGACAGGTCCTTCATGGTGTCTACCTGTACGGTTTGTGGCAGTCACGGCGACTTAACCAACTCTGAACTCCCAGGGACCAGAGTAGACAAAAAGGATAATCAGAGCTAAGGACGCGGGTGGCCTTCTGGCCAGTCAGTCGTCTTGGTGGCGAGGCAGTCCGGGTACTCACTCACCTGGCGTGTCATAGCACAGCACACCCGCGGTGACACGCGAGTTGCGTGTGGAGACCGTCCCCGAGCAGCCCACGTCGTCGTCCATGTCCGTGAAGCCGCAGCTGGCGAGCGACGACTCCAGGCCGGTGCACTGCAACCCTCCCACCAGGATGGGGGCGCCTGCACACAGACGGACAACGGTTTAAACACTGAAAGCGAAGCGAGTTCATTTCCACCTCCACCAACATGCGCACCACAATGGAAGGGTTAGTTGTTCACAGGTCTGGCCTTCACGGCTTTTCCCATGTTCTCTAGTTACCCCATTCTTCCAACTCCACCTTCTGTCCCCCACTAGTGCAAAGTGACCACTAAAGGTAAAGCTAAAAAAAAAAATCAAATTTTGGACAGGATCAGTATGTTCACCGAGGAAATCTTTAACTGGCAGACTTTACTGGGAGTAACTCATCCGACAGAGAAAGCAGAGCCCACCTGAGACGTCACTTCCGTAGAAAGCAACTCCGTAGCTGTACCCGAGACCATGGCAGGTGGCGTTAGCATCGCGATCGTCCCAGCTGTTGTTGCACACCGGACCCCACAGTCCGTAACGGTTGACCTCCACGGCGCCGTAGTAGCCTCCTGACCCAGCAAGTCGCACGGCCAGTGCTGTCAGGGACAACAACGGGGAACAAGAAAACGTTGGCAGAATTCTGTAAACAAAACTTGATTATTGAACAAACACACTTACAGTCCATAATACGCAAATTAAAGCTAGTCATCAAGAAGACTTCTCTAACACAGTGTCTACTGTGCAGGCTGAGCCTAGTTGAGGGGACATGGAAGTGAAGAAGACAAGACAGTTACTACAGATATTTCTGAAACAAACTCGTCGTCAGCGCTGACACCATCAAGGAGACATCAACAATATTATCCGAAGATTGAGGACAATGTCCACGTACTGTAAGCGTGCATTCTCTAGTCAGTGCACGTGTCGGTGTCCGTATGTTGAATCAGTTCCATGATGTGACACGCATCCGCATCTGTCTTCTTCCTTGTGTCAAGGAAGGATGTATAAGCGGGCAATGAGTGCAGGAAGCAAGCAATGAGTACACACGTTTGGCGATGTCCGCACGTGTTAATGTGCGTGTATTTGGTTGTGTCCGTGTGTGTTGAGTGTGTGTGTGTGTGTGACTATATCTTCAGGCGACAATATCCACTCATGTGAGACTAAGCGTGCAGTCAGTGCGTGCACGTGACAGTGTTTGCAGGTGATGAATGCGTCAAAAGTGCATGTGTCCGCATGAGTTTACTGAGTGTACGCATGTGACTGTATCTACGTGTGACTGTATCTACGTGTGACAATATCCACGTGGGTGCATTCCTAAGTCAGTGCGTGCGTGTGGCAGTTTTTGTAGTTGATGAATAAGTTCATGTGTCGTTGTCCGCCTGTTTGTAAGCGTGCATTGTTGAACGAGAGCGTGGATGTGTTGAATCAGTGTGATGATGTGGCAGGTGTCGCCAGGTGTCAAAAGGTAAGCGTGCAATGAGCAGAGCAGGCATGAGTGCGCACCTTGGGCGGTGTCCGCACGTGCGAAATGCGTGCTTGCATGTGACGAAGTCCGCACGTGGAGGAATATGAGCGTGCATGCTTGATGACAGCGTGCATGTGTGTGTCCGTATGTGTTGAGTCAGTTCAGTCATGTGGCACGTGGTACCGTATGTTACAATGTAAGAGTGCAGTGAGCAAGCAATGAGCAAGCGATGAGTAAGCAATGACTGCCTACATCCGGTGTGTCCTCATGTAGTGGAATATGGGCGTGTAGTCTGGAATCCGTGTTGCGGATGTCCGCATGGATGGAATCATCACGTGCATGTGAAGATGTCATCTTGTGCGTGCAATTATGAAGTCGCTGCACCCACGTGACAATATCCTCATATTTATTAAAGTAAAGCATACATTCTTGTGTCGGTGCGTGCGTGTGTGAAGGTGGTACGGCAAAGCTCAGAGTTTCAACCTCAGGGATGTTGAGGTCAGTTGCGGATTCACAACCTCGCGCTGCGTGACTGTTACTTACGTAGTTCTTGGATGGAGGTGTTAGAACACAGGAGGCTGGCGTATCTTCCGGTAGGGCAAGTCACCGGTGTGCTGAAGTCACAGTCTGCTAGTGTAGCCTCATCACCCCGGCATCTGTTCACCTTGAAGCCGATTTGTCTGGCATCGAGTGGGCCCGTACCCAGCGGTCCAAGCGCGGAACAACACTGAGGGCGCGCGTACAAGAAGCCGAGGGCCCTGCAGGCCACCTGTGCCGCCGTCTGGTCAAAGCCCTGGTCGCACACGGCTGTCCAGTTGTTGTTGACGTAGACTTCCACTCGCCCGTAGGTCGTCTGCTTTGACCCTGTTAACCGGACTGAACAGAAAAAGCAGCATTGTGATATCAGAATCCATCTGTCATTCACTCAGTTGCTCACTCAGTCGATCACTCAGTCGCTCGCTCAGTCACTCAGTCGTTCCTGATGTCCCCAGGCTGCTGACCTCGGTCAAAGCACTGCACTGCAGCATCACTGTCGTGGTTCGGGCACAGCTGGTAGTCGTGGAGACCGTACAGCCAGATGTAGCAGTCCAGGAGGCTCCGGGGTGCGACGGCGTCAAAACAGTCCACGTAGTCGATGAAGACTTGCCCGTCGCCCTGTCAGTGGGACACAGATTGTATCGCTCTGTAGCAACGGTTTTCTAACTGGTATGACGGGTGGTCGGCGAGCACCATGTCTACGTCCTAGGCTAGTATATATATATATGTAGGGGTAGGGTTGGGTGGTGGTCCTCGGTCAAATCGAATTTTCGAAAGTGGTACACGTCTGGAAAAGTTTGAATACCGGGGTTCTATAGGTACAACACACAATCAAGGTTGTGTCACCATAGTAGTACAGAATAAGTCAACAGTGTAGCCTTACATACAACATTCTGTCAACGAGTCAATAAACGACAATCAATATAACACAAATTTTGAAACTAAGAACTTTGTGCATTCCGCGGCGAGCTTAAAATTTCTGTTTGAAAAAATACTTCTTTTCTCTAGAGGAGAGAAAGCTTATCTTAAGTTGTACGTTAAGCAGGGTCTTCAGCTATTCAGATTTAAAGGTGAGGTTGTTGTCGAACCTGTCCAAATGTCCCGGCCCCAGAAAGCGTCCGGAGTTGAACCCCAGACCCTTGCAAGCAACATCGGCTTCCAGTTCGGTCCAGAACTGACCGCAAACCGTTCCGCCAATGCCATCGTCGACCCCACACCTCCAGACGACCCATCGTGCGTGTGCCGTTCACCAGGCGGAACTGAGGAGCTACACAAATATCAACGGTAAAAATAATTATTTAAAGAGGATAAAAATATACAAGACACGACACAATTAAAAAAGCGCATTGAGTACACTATTACAATAATTTCCAGAAGACTCTTTGGATGTTGCAGACAATATCGATGTAGCGGCGGTAGAAACAACAACAACAACAACAACAACAACAACAACAACAACAACAACAACAACAACAACAACAACAACAACAACTAGCGATTGTTACCGGTGTTCTGGTAGCAGATGACAGCAGCGTCGCCGTAGGAGAAGCAGTCGCTGATGTTGCCCCAGATGACGTTGTTGCACCTGGACAGGTGCGACTCGCTTCCGCGACAGTCGATGTTCGTCAGCCAACGGATGGCGGTGAAGAGGTCGCTGCGGTAGGCGCTGTAGTCGAACGCAACGCCCCCCGTGTAGCCAGCCTCCCTGCAGATGACGCTGGCGTCGTTGTTGTCGAAGCCGTTGGGACACACGTAGCCCCAGTGACCCATGTGCTGCACTTTGACAAGGCCATACGGCCGGTCTTGCACGGTTCCAATCTGAACGCTGTAGCCTGCAAGTTGCAAAAGAAATTATCTAGGGGCTCTTATAAAACTTTTTGCTTATTCTGTTTGAATCTAGAAAAGAAAAAGTGATGTACACTTGGCAAGTAAGAGCGACAAAGATGTGGCCACAAACGGTTCTTCTTAACAGAATTGTTTTAAAGAACTGACAGAGGGGAGGGACCACTGAGTCTCACCGGTGCCAGCAGGTGTGTTGGAGCACACGATGGAGGCGTACTTCCCTGAGGGGCAGTGAGTGAGACTGGTGCTGTAGGAACAGTCGCTGAACACGGCCTCGGTGCCTGTGCACGTGACCAAGGTCCGCACGATGGGCAGCGAGATGACCTCAAAGGCCGAGCAGCACAGGTGGATGCCGTACGGGTAGCCGAGGTCACGGCAGGCCACGCTGGCCTCGCGGTCCGTGAAGTTGTCATCGCAGACCAGCCCGTAGCTGCTGCTTGTCCTGGTTGACCAGAACCTGCAGGGCTCCGTAGTCTACACCCGGCTGCACTTTCACTGTGGACAAGATGGTGGCATTCTCAGGGTAGAGGATGGCAAACAAAATAAAATAATTATGATAGCAGAGTGGATTATATTTTTCACTATTTATATTTTCGAGAATGACAATTTTCGTGGCTGTTATAGCTAACCTTCATTAGAATTGCTCGTTAGTGATCTCAAAGTGGATTTTACAACAGCGAGGTGGTCCCAGAAGTTCATTTAGTAACCTTGGTAGTGACCTGGAGAAGGCATTTGACTACAGAGCATCACTGACCTTCGCCGGTGCAGATGACTGAAGCAGTGTTGGCGACACAGTAGCTGTTGGAGACGTTGACCGAATAGAAAGGGCAGTGCCACAGCTTGGCCTCTGACCCTGTACACCTGCGTGATGTCGAAATCAGACATTTCATTGTGGCTGACAGAGGGTAGAGTTTTGGAATGTCATATCTTAAAAGTCATTACATTAAAGTTAACGTTCATTAAACAGAATGAAGACCTGATGTGGTTACAGAAAAGACGTGACGCCATCAATACCGACCAATCAGATATGAGATACTGTGGGTCGAGCCAGCAAACTACTAGTGTGGCCAATAGAGAACAAACACCACTAAGAAGCATCACATCAATAACTTACCTCACGTTCAAGAAATAGTAACGTGTGCTGGTGCTGGCAGGTCTGGAAGTGGCGGTTGAAACAGCAGCGCCACCTAGGAAGCCAAGACTACGGCAGGTGACGGCGGCATCATTATCGGTGAAGCTGAAGTCGCAGATGGGGCCCCACACCCGTTGATAGCCACCTCCACTCGACCCTCGTAACGGATACTGCCCCCGGTCAGTCGCATCTGAAGGTCTAGGTGAGCACAGAAAGAACAGAACACCTCAAATAAATTACATTCCAAAATAATCCACCTTGTGATATCTTATTATCGTAGAATGAGCTTAGTTAAACCTCGGCTAGTTATATGTCGGCTAAGTATTTAAACTTAAATAGTTAAATGGCTGCAAGAGAATGAACTTATTGCTCCAAGTCCGCTACAGAAGTCACCAGCTCTCACCAGCTGGAGAGTTCAAGACAGTGGGTGCCCACCTTGCTGGCTGTTGTAGCAGAACACGCTGGCCACACTCCTGGAGAAGGAGGTGCAGGAAGAGGCGTCAGTGGAGAAGGCGCAGTCCGTGATGCTGACCCCGCGACCCGTGCAGTTGACGTTGGCGACCAACCGAGCTGCGGCTGTGAGAGGGATTCCAGAGTAGGTCGGGGTCATGGCCGTGCCGTAGGTGTAGCCCAGGGCCTTGCAGTACAGCACGGCAGCCGTGTCGTCCCACCCCTCGGGGCAGACAAAGGAAGTCAGGCCGTCTACTTGAAACATAACACTTCCAGGCTGCGACGGGGGTTCAAGAGGACGTAATCCTGTCAGAAAGTCACAGGCAGAGAGAGTTGTCTGGCGCTTCTTAGTGCTTATGATGGCTTTTGTCAATGACGATGCTCACAGGAAAAGGTACCAGTACATAGAAACACGTGCAACGTCCACAAAGATAATCACATCATCATCACAGAGATGGAGAGACCACCACCACAGACAGAAACACATTCAAAACTGACCGAAAGTCATAAAGTCGCCAGAAGTAAACAGCCAGCTAACGATGCCATTTCGTTACCTTGAGGTATTGAGGTCTTGCTGCAAAGCACGGAGGCATAGTTGGTCTGTGAGCCGGGGCAGGCAGCCACCTGAAGGGCATCTTGTCAAGGACGCTTCGTTTCCAGTGCAGTTGAGGCCAGTCACGGTGGCGTAGGAGTTGAAGTATATCCGCCCTAGCGCGCCCCTCGGGAGAGCTCGGTAGTTTCCGTAGCCGAGTTTGCGGCAGACGACTGCCGCCTCCAGGTTGTCGAAGAAGTCTGGGCAGACATAGTGCCACTCGGAGCCGTAGTACATCTGCACCACGCCGGCCACCGTGTCGTTGGTGGCCTGAGTGATGGACGTCAGCCGCACTGGGAGGTGGAAGACAGAAGTCAGATACACACGTGCGAACGCATTGGTATCGTGAGTGATCCATACATGCGAACACACGTACACATATTCATCCATACGTGAAACTGATAATGTGGTACCTTACTACTGTGTAATACACCGACGAAGCATGGAGTGCGTCTAAAGGTAGGAACAACAACCAACAACAACCAACAACCACAACAACAAACAACAAACAACAACAACAACCACACTCACACACATACATGCACATCTACTCGCGGTACCTGTAAAAGTTCTCCCGATGTTCTGTTACCTACAACATATACCGATGGGGGGTAGTGACGACAAATACTTCAATGTAGGTTTCTAAAGTCGCTATGTTTGCTCGCAACCCTCGGCTCTTTCATCACCAATGACATGCACTCACCGATGTCGTAGCACTGCACTCCGAGGTCGTTGTTGTGGCTGGCGCAGGTGTCTGTAGAAGGGGAGAAAAAGCCCTGGTTGCGGCACATGAAGATGCTGCTTTCGTATCCATAGCAACCGAGATCATTCAGTAATACCGACACTGCTCCTACTGGAAATCTGCAAGTTAAGTCAGAAATTATTGACAAACAAACTAATTTTTGTGTACCTGGGGAATCGATATCAGTATTTTTTAGTTTGTAAAGTTCAGTCCATAAACAACTTTTAAAAGGCTTTGTCACGTGACACCATGGGTTAAAAAAAAGCACAGTCCGTATAACTCTCAACTGATAACGAAAAGCTACCATCCAGCTAACAAATTCTCAAACAAAACCAATCACAGAAAAAAACTGGGTCAGAACAATCTTAGAGAAATGTGAGAGCTTATGGAATTAATCTGTAAACAAATGAATGTCACAGTACAGTATATCAGCCCCGTGATTCGTCTTACGGTTTGTACGTGCCGTCCACGTAGCCCAGCTGGCGGCACACCACCCTGGCGTTCGGTGTCCGGCGAGAGGTGGAGGAGCACACTGTGCCGGCCTGACCTCCATACACCACCTGAACCACACCCTCGCTGTCTGAGGTCCCTCCGATCAACTGAATCACAGGTGCTGTAGTAAAACAAGAAAGAACGCCCAGGATCACGAGGGTTGTAAGTTAAAAAGCCTCGAACAAAATCTTCATTTCCTTCTCATGTCCATAACACAAAAAGTCTCGATAATAAAAGTCAGTTTTCATTCGTTAGTAATTTTCGCAAAGTGGTTTTCAATAGTACTATCAATCGTTTGTGTCACGGAAGGGTAGATCACAGTCATGCTCAAGGTACACGGGTGTATAAACAGTCTGTCTACACTTTCTTGGTCCCTTCGGTGTTTTAATTGTGGTTAGTTCGAGGTTTTATTATTATTATTATTATAGTGATATGTTTCAACAGTACAGCTAAAGTTACAATTCTCTATCATGCACTCTTTGTCTTTGTTTTTTTCTCTGAAATTGTTTTTGGGTGTCAAAGGACCAAAACAAAAGACTCTGACTGCAAAGAATAACACTTACCGCTGCCATTGAAGCACAGAACACCTGCATCAGGTGGGTTGCCGTACGGAAGAGAGCACGTTTCGTTGCCAAGGCAACTAAAGATGGACGTCTCGAGACCGTGCAAGCCACATCGTTGAGCAGGTAGGGGCCTGGGCGAGGACCAGAGAAAGCCAGTGCCAGACCATCCCCATGTCCCAGCTGTCTGCAGGCCACGCGGGCATCCAAGTCATCCCAGTAGGCGGGACACACTTTGCCCTGAACACCGCTCAGCCTCACCACCAGCCGGCCGGAGGAGTTAGTGATCGGCCCCTGACCGTCCTCCAGGGACAGCGAAGAGGCTAAGAACATAAGTCCATGCACTAAAAAAACAACTTTCTACATGTAGGAATCACTCTGTAGATTAAGGACAAGGTAGGGCTCGGCAACAAACTCTAGCCCTTTACACTAAGGATGTTCTGAACAGAGCAAATTTGTGTAGAAATGTTTAGACAATGTATTGTCAAACAAGCTCGTAATTAGTTCAGCATGTTGACCAAAGGGCCGATGTTCCCAACGTTTGCTCCAAAAACACTGGTTTAACGATATTCTTCAATTAAGAACGGACTAACGGACAGGGCAATACTAAGGATATTAAACGAAAACAACACTCAAAGTAGCTGGTAACACTAAGGACTAGGAAGTGGGCGATAGACAGAAGACTACAGCAGCTGACACTATGGACTGAGCAGTGCTCACTAGTAAGCACTGAATGTAAGGTAATGTTCACCTGATGCGATGGAGCCATTGAAGCAATACACGGAGGCGTAGTTGGTGAAACTGTTCCGAACACAGGAACCTGAATCGTGCCTACACTGGAAAATGCTGCTTTCATTTCCTGAGCAGTTGAGATTCCTCCATTTGTAGGCATCCTGGTACGTGCCGTATGACCCTGCAAAACAGTTCTCTTATAGATACGTGACCTTTGCCTTTGTTCAGCATTTGACCTTTCGTAGGTGCTTACGAATGTTCGTAGGTGACTTGATGAGTATGACGGGGAAAACAAGAAAAAAAAACCAACAAACAACAACAACGATGATTGATGATGATGGGTGATGGATGAGTGATGATGATGAGGACTTTTCTGACCTGTTGGCAAAGCTATTCCGCGTTCAAATCCCAGCTGTCCACACGCCACTGTAGCGTCTGTGTCATCGAAGCCAGTGCCACACACTGCGTAGTACCATCTTCCGATTTTGACTGTGAGAACTCCGTGGGAATGGTCTCCCTTTCTGAGCCGGACTGTTACAGAAACATTGGTTAATGGCGAAGATATCAGAGAACAGGGTATGTTCGCCAGCACTACCACCTGGAATAATGTGAAAGATTATAATGCGACAGACTGACAGTCAACCATAGTCAACAATCTTACTATATTCAAAGAGTTTTTTGAGCCTCAGGACTATTTGTGCCAACGACAGCCCTTAGGGTCGTGGACCCCAAAGCAGAGCTGGAAAGCAGTCCGCTTCACATTCACTGAAAATCTGACTCAAAGAGTGGGATTCGCGTTTCTTACCTGCACCGAAGCAGGTGACACCCGCGTCCTTGGTGTGATCACTACAGGCTGTGTCCGTCTGCAGCCAGCCCTTGCTCCGACAGCCCAGAAGGCTCTTGTCCGAGTAACCACACGAGACGCTGTCGAGGGCACCTGACCACTGCCGGGACCATAGTAGGACCTCTGCCCCACAAGAGTTAAGAGCAAGTCACTTTTTCCACTCCCTTAGTAAAGAGCATCAGGTTCAGTTCATTTCAGCCATTCGTTTATTTGCTCTTAAAATTTATGCTCAGATTTATTTTATTTATAAAAGAATCGTTCACATGATTTACTCTGCGCCAATTATTCAGTTAATAGGTCTGTGAAAGGTCAGAGAAAACAGGATCCCAACTAAAAAAAAGTTCGTTAATAACCATTATCGCGTCTCCTCCTTGAAATCCCAGCTCTTGCAGACGGCTGTCGCATCATATTCAGACCAGTGGTTGTCGCAGACTGTGTACATCCCTCCATCCACAGACACCTCCACACGCCCGTAGCTGGCCCCTCCACCCACCAGCTGCACCTTGGGCGCCGCTGGAAACAAAGTAAAAATTAGTTTTCTGCTTCCTGCCTCAAGTTTTTGTCGCCTACTTTCTAATGAGCTTAGGCAAATTATCTTCTGGTGATAAAGTAGTTTGAGTTGTCCACCAATAGTCTGAAGACAACATTCTAAGTGACTTACTTGTGGTGTAACACAGAGCGTGGGCTGCTGTACAGGAGTAGGAAGGCGCCCCTAGCGGCCGCACCACGCACTCGTCCAGACTTGTCTCCCTTCCTGTGCAGTTAAGGGAGGTAACCCAGCCACTTCCGTCAAACTGGCTGATGAGTGGTCCCCCAAACCTAATCGTGTAAACATGTTTGTAATTAATTAGTAATGAACGTAGATCGATGGTTGAGCCTCTGAGCTTCTTAGACAGATGCGGACCACAGACGGCGATGCTGTGACTGTAGGACTGAGATATACACTGAAAACGCGTGGTTTTTTTTATCGTAAATAAATAAATATATAAATAAATTCTTTGTCTAGCAGTTGGCAATCGCTGCTACTAGTTTGCAATATTAGCATTTAGCCAAGGAGCTGGTCGAAGACCTTCAAGTTGGACATTTTGTGTAAAGAACAACTGAACGAGAAACAACGATAAGCAGACGACACTTGCTTTTGTGTTGGAGGAGAAGCAAAAATCAACGTAGAAGGTCTTCGACCAACCGGATGTATATTAGCAATTCTTTGGCAACAGTAATGTTCGACAGCTGTCTGTTTATTGTGAGAAGCGGATGTGATTTCGTACTTGACCCCGCCTGTGAACCCAAGTTGTTTGCAGACGACAGTTGCCGCAGAGTCGTTCCACGACGAACCGACGCACACCACACCCCAGGCCCCCATGTACCTCACCTCCACCCGTCCCCAGTTTGAGGAACCGTTGACAAGTCGAACGGAGAAAGCTGAAATAATAAAAAAAGGAATGAATTTGTTAAACTGTGAGGATTGCTGACATAATTTTGTATGCTGTGAGTTGTTAACTTATCAGAGTCCGCATATTTAGTCAAAGAAACTTCATCCTCGCTGACAAAGAGATTCTGCTCAGTGTCAGGAGCTCACCAGACCTGAATGTCTCCAATAAGAATATACTTACTTCTTCATGTTTTGAGAGCTGTGTTCACTTACTCGTATCTACTTGTGCTTTGTTGGTTTTGTAGCAGACAGCAGATGCCAGGTGGCTGGCAGGGCAGTTAGCAGTCGAAGACGAGAAAGAGCAGTTAGCCAGCGAGAGCTCTGTCCCTGTGCAGTTCATGTTTCTGGCTGAAGGTAAGTACCTGGTACGTGTGTAAGGACTAAGTCTGCTGCAGCACAAAGCAGCTCCGTCTGCGTACCCCATCATACTGCAGAAAGAAAACAAAGACAAAAATAAATACAGAAAAAATTAATTCGAAAGGTCAATGTTTGATTACATTTCATAGATTAGCTTTCCATAAAGATAAACTGTGAGAATGGCATCGCCTTTGTTCACTTGCCACCAAAACATTCAGCCATCTCCACTATCACCACCATTAGGGTAACATTAAAACACGTTGTCATGGATGTCAAGGCTGTGCTTATTAGATGTGTTCATTGTGTCCTTGTCATCCAGGATATCTGGACAGTGTTTGCCAAACCTGCAGGCGACTTGGCGTCCTTATCGTCCCAGTCGCTGTCGCAGACCGCAGTCCAGGTGGTGCCTGAGAGAAACTCCACAGACCCGTATGAGGCGGAGTTGTAGGAGCCATACTGCGCCCTCAGACGAGCTGCACGATGGGACAGAGTTTAGGACAGTAGACATCATTAGAAAGCAGAAGACTTATAGGCTGAAGAGTGTACTTTAAGGCGAGTAGACCTCACCGAGTCTGTGCAAACATTTAGTAGCTATGTGTGTATGTGAAGAACATAGTTATGGAAGTAGAATGGTGTGTCAGTGTAGACAAGGTGGTGTACAACAGAGTTTCATGGTGTGGGACACAGAAGCAGAACAAAACACAAGTGTAAGCATCTGTGCTCACCCAAATATTGGTGGCAGACAACTCCTGCGTCCTCCTGGTGCATGCAGTCATGTCGGCCCCAGGGCGCGGAGCTGCAGTGGCCCAGGTTGGACTCGGTGCCCACACAGGTGACACTGTCCAGCCAGATGGGCCCTGAGCCCTCGCCAAAGGTCGCATGTTTTCTCGCCTGTGGCCACACGACATAGTGTGTTAGTCAGTCCGTCTGTCCCACGGGAAGGGTTAGTAACAGTCTCCTAGGGGCCCACAAATTATCTTAGTAACAGTCTCTCAGGGGCCCACAAATTATCTTCGCTTCTCCTACTTCTGTTCACCACAATCAACGAACTTTTTATTCAGACACCGTGTTAAGTCCAATGCAAAGCACTCCATGCAATGCCCGGTTTTCAAACAGGTTCCTTCACAGCTTACTTTACCTTCATATATCTTTCTTTTTTGTTAAATACTTACCTCTCCCCATTCGCCGAGGCCCAGCTGCTTGCAGACGACCATGGCGGTTGTGTCGGTCCAGATGTCGTCACACACCGTCCCCCAGCTCTCATTGCTGTATCTCCTCACCTCCACACGGCCTTCACGTGCATTAGCTCCGCCCACCAACCGGATTTGTAGGTCTGCAAAAAACATTTTGTGGGAGAACAATCTAACAGTTCACAAACATTTCACTTTTTTGTCTTGTGATTTTTAAAACAGTTCCCTAAACGGAGCAAACGCTGTCAAAGAAATCGTGCAGTCGACTGTAAATGGTTTATTCAAAGAAGAAAAAAAGTTCCAGTGTTTGGACTTACAGAAAGGGGAAGAGCGTTAAAGTTAGGTTTCCTTTTCGGGCCAAAAGCAGAATCAAAATACAGCAACCTGTCGAAGACAAGAAGGGTCCTCTCGGATTGTAAAGACTGAGGATGAGGCAAAACAGACAACGAAAGCCAGCGAAGAAAAAGCAGACAAGAACATTATTTATTCACAGGACTATAGTGGTTCATTCAATAACAAGTTTACACCCTGATGGTAACAACAAACAGGGGAACATTTAAAGAGGTTACATGGGACACGAGTTTGAATAGATATAGTGATCATTGTCGCACATCGCACAAGTGGACTGAGAATCTCGTTTTCTTAGTCTGAGAAAAATACAGGCTTCAGACCTTTGAGCTGTTTTAACTGATAAAATAGTACTTTTAGAGATTTAACAGAGCAAAAGCACGAACGAACATACATATGATATGGGCAGACAAAAATAGTGGACAGCCATGATCTTGCGGCATTCATAATAATCAGACTGACAGATGTTAGAGATGTGTTATTCAAAATAATATCATCAGCAAGAGTGAAACCTACATTTCTAGCAGACAAAGGGAAGATAACATCATAGTTACTACATGAGACTGACCAGCAGCGAACTGGTTGATTAACTATGAGTGCAAGGAAGACATTAAGATATTTTATTATTTAATTTGAATTTGTTCTGTCGTCAATATCAGATTCATGACTCAGCCTAGTGGAGGAAGGTGTGAGTCCACAGAGCTAAGTAATGCACGTGGGTGTCCGTACCGAAAGACCATCACGATCCAGAAGAAGGCGAACCAAGAAGGACAGGGACTCACTTCAAGCACAATGCTAAAACAGTAAAAACATTTGAAACTAAAATGAAGCGGTGAGAAGACGAGGCCACGGGGTGTACAAGTGTAAACCCTTCATCCAGACACATAAACATAACTTGTTCGGAATTTCCATTTACATCGCGCGGTGGTGACGCACACGTGTGGTGAAGCCTGTCCGCTGTTTGATCTTCAGCACATAAAAGTAATCTGCAGAATAAATATGAAATCCCCACTTTAGGGATTTACCGTGCGTATGCCAGTGTGGCCAACAGCAGCGTGTAGCCACGCACGTGTGAGCAGACCTTCGTGTAAACATTCGATTTTTGAATAAATGAATATACCGCGCAACACTTCTGATCATGAACAGATTACTCGAGCTGACTTTCATTAGTATAATTGGCTTTGGAATCCGACCTGTGCACCAAGGAACAATAGTCAGGTGTCATTTACCAATTACATTGTTCTTTTGTTTCATTGCAAACAGGGTTACCTGGGCGTCTGGGTCACAGACCATTGTTTTCTAGTCACGCGACAGTAGGAAAATATATGATTGTTGGTACCAGCATTACTCAAGTTTCCTCTTTGTACCAACCACATCGAGGTGTGGACACTGTCATTGGCCACACGTCTGCCCTCGATAAGGATCTCAATAAGAAGCGTGAGACAAACATCCGCCTCCGCCCCCTTGCCGGTAAAACTTCACGAATACCAACTTTCCACCATTTTATTCTGACACAATATCTGTACAGACACGCACATAGGCAAACATACAGAGTGAGTGTGAGAGAGAAGAAAACAGATGGAAAAAGGAATGGAAAGAGGAAAAAAAGAGGAACTTCAAAGACATGGTGACTGTCAAGGCATTCCAGACAAGTAACTCACAGTAGTCATCTTTAACGGCAGACAACACCACATAACCGACCCAACAAGAGAAGGCAAATCTGTTTTGTAATTAAATAATTCAATGAATTTTTAGCTTGATCAAATGGGCAACAGCCATTGCAGCAGACTAGCGCCTTTGAAAGAAGAAAATAATAAAATCGCGAGAAAGATTTACGATGTTTTACTGTGAAGCACTCTACGACATAAAAAAATGAAACCCGCCGCCAGGTGTTTACGATTGTCAGTCAGACAGTTCGTTTGTATCGTTGGTTTATTGAGAGCAAAGGGACCTTGCAGCATGCGACCTGCCCCCGCTGCAACCCTGTGCGTGCATTACTCACGTGCGTCTACCGTAGTTGCTGTGCGACTGTGGCCGCTTGCATGACAGGCCTAGCGAGGGCAGTACTTTGTCAAGACAGCTAAGTGAGGTTTGGTCAGATTGTGACCATTGTTGCATGTTGGATGGTTAGAGAGAAGTAGTCAGCTAAGATTCGTGTAACTTATAATCACCTAGTATGTTTGTTTTAGGTGACCGTTCACGAGACCATGTGCACAGACTTTGCTAGGTTCTAGCTGTAGGGCGAACTTGCGAGCCACGTTTTGTGAATCCGGCCACAGGGTCATAGCCGTTGTTTAGAGTGTGCTAATCGAACACGCCCCCTAATTCTCCGACCTTTACATAACCTCTCGTATGAATGCAAATCCAAACATAACGGTGTATGTAGGAAGAAGTTGTCGAGCACCCAATCATTCTTTGAAGAAAAGAGTTTTGAGCTTATAATACAGTGTTAGTGACATCTTTGTATTTACTTAGTCTTTGAGACACTTACAAAGTCACTCACACACATACCTCGACTGGAAAACAACAGCAGCTGGATACCCCAGTCTAAAAATATGTCACATTGCTATTCTTACACTTCCTGACCCTTTAAACTGAATCCATGGAAGTAGAGACACATACTCGACTATGGGCTCCACGTTTGAGACCAGTGAGAAATATCGGTAGACTGGTCTTTGCAACAACAATGGGTGTATGAGCATGGCATAATCATTCAGAGTGTAAGTGGAGTTTAATTTTTTTGTAATCTGTCATAAAAATATAAGAGGACTTTGACAGATTCTTTTGACAATGTGGCAATAACTGGAGTGAGCTGTTTTCCTGGCAACCCACAGGAGCCCCATAGACAACAAAACAAAACAAACAAACAAAATACAAATCCCCTCACACACACTATCCTCAAGGGTTCGTGCTTCGGAGTCCTTGTGAAGAGATGCAGCATAGGGACACATCTGACGGATGTGCGGCTGTTGTTTTCTTAGTAACATAAATTTGGATGCTTCCATTGTAGTTGTTTTCGTGAAGCTAGACTCCACTATTTATGTTTATTGATGGCGTCTGGGGTTTGGTGTACTGTCCGTTGCCAAGGTATGGCCTCAAGAGCTTACACACGTTTGTGAGCAGTGCTCAGTCGTGGTTGTCACAGCGGCTGATGTAGGTGTTCCTACAGTAATCATCACACAGCGGCCCTGTTGGGAATTTTCAGGTAAACAAAGAATCAGACCACCGCAATTAAACATTTAAAAAAATCCTCAGTCCTGAGGCTATGAGGCTATGCTTACTGTATCCTGACACTTAATGCTGAATCTATAGGTGGCGCCACAAGGCGGGGGAAATCAGAGATGCTTGCATGTCAAATGTTATGACCAGGTGTAAACCAAATGACACCGACACTGCACAAGGCGATTGTTCCACACTTTTAACCTCGAGCTTTCATGCGCCGATAAGACTTATAATTTGTTTGTTAATATCACAAGTAGATTGGACGACATGACTCACCCTGTCATGTTTTATGTGTATTCTGACTCAAATACAACTGAGTAGATACAGGCCATGGATCCGATACACGTATTGTCACGCCTAAACCAGAAGTGGATAATATCGTAGGAGGAAATGATGCTAAACAGAGGCAAATAAAATTATCCTGGCACACTGAACATAAAGATTTTTACTTCTCGGGGGTGTCCCTATGGAGAAGGGACCGTCAGCACGACGAGCGCGTATGAAAACTGCAAAGGGAGGAAAGCAGTAAATACGGCTTCTCTCCCCTGAGAGAGCGCAAACCTTGACAAAACTGTTGGCAACACATTCACGATGTGCTTCGGGGCCTCACCATTTTTTAAAATAAAAAGCATGAATATTTTAGCTACGACTCGCTTTATGTCAGGAGAAGGTGAAGTGAGAATTCCATTTCCTGAACACCAGGGTTCTTATTGCCGCGTACACACAGGCTTACACACTTGCACACTCTTCCTCGCGAGTGTGTGTGTGTGTCATGCATGTTTACTTTCACACGACTTCCCGCCCGTGTGCATGTATTTTTTTCGCAAACGTGTATGTACATGGACACTAGCGAGAAGGTGTGTGAAAGTAAGCAGGTATGTGAGCGGTAATATTTGAAGCAAAGTGACATACACATCCATCGGGAAGATAGACTAAAGATAAAGTGTGAGGATGGTGAATAGAAATAAACAAACAAAAAACCCACATCAAAAGCTAGCCGGGTTGTCACCTGTGACTTTACGATTTCGCACGTGGAATATACTTCTATCGGCAGTGTGAAGCTCGTTTAGTGTGTAAACCCTACGCGCCTCGTGGGGAAAGGTTGAGTTGAATTTGGATAAGACTGAGAAAATAAAACGGGGGGAGGAGGGGTAGAAACCTTTTTTTCGGGATGTGTCGTCAGAACTTTCACATGCAGCACGAAAAGTAGTGAATTACCTGTCATGCACGTACGGTGTAAAATGTTCACAGTGATAATCACGTGCTGTGGAACGCGTCCGAGATGTCATCATCGTAAGAGAAGACGAAGATGAAGAAATGAGGTGAGGATGGACGGACGAGATGAAGGGAAGAGGGACAGAATGACGAAGGCCGTCTAATGACAGAAGGATGAGGAGGCGGATGGAGGATCAACGACTTACATCCCACAGAAGTCTCCTCCGAGATGTCGACAAACATCAGCAGCACGACAACAGCCAGTAGCGCCAAGCTTCCCATGTTGCCCCGCGAGACGCACACCGACACCAGTAACTCCAGCCACGACAAGTCAAGAAGTCACGTCACAGGTCCTCGCCATGTTGATCAGACAGTTTTTACGGGGCTGTTTAACGGCGCGGCGCCCCTTGCCGTCCTTTTAAATCCATTTACGTTGCGGACACGGGAGGTCATTGGCTACAACAGGTCACATCCGGATGATAAGCAAAGACCGGGCTCGCACAGCACCGTTCTGTTGTTTCAAGATTTGCTCGGAGGTGTTGGTGGTACGCTGCCTTGATAGGCTGACCTTTCAGGGCAGGAGTTTCAATTGTTTGACAGGTCAGGATCTGCAGACCTGAAAAAAAAAAAAAAAATCTGGATGGAAAAAAAAGGGTCAATTCATCAAGAGGGTACAAATGAATTTGATGCTCGCGACTGGCAATAGGAAGGCGTTCATTGTTATTATGAGTTTCTCATGGCCAAGCTATTCGCACCACCGTGGAGAGAAAAGGACAAATAGGTGAGAAATGAACTCCCTGAATGCTGATCACAACTGACAAGTGCTTACCTGTCTGAGTGTTGGCTGTTAAACGAGCTCACAGTTCAGCTGCGGAATACAATATTTGCAATTCAAACAAGGAGGCGTGTTTGTTGTAAATAAAAGAAAGAACAATATGACCCTGTGGACTTACTCCTGCGTGAATAAGATTGGACACAGCTGCCATTTGCTAACATTTTATACAAAGTATTGGGAAAGAATTTTACTTACCAGGTGACTTGAAAATCTTCTCTTCTTATTTTTTTCCTCAGTGTTCTTGTGAATCTTTAAAATCATTGACGCACCTCTTTCCTCAACGCAAATGCGGTTATTCGGCCATTGGAAGGTGGTGGTTGTGGTGGTGGTAGGGGGTGGGTAATATATCTGTGTACATGTATGCGTGAGAGTGTGTAAGCTCGATGTGGCTCGTTTTAAATTAAATTCTCCACACCTCTATCTGACAAAAGTTGAGATGTATAAGTTTAAGATGAATGGGAATATAAGAAAAATTCTATACCGACTTTACGGGCGCATAAGAGTTTTAAATAACCTCCTGGTCATGTCGTCAGAAGAGCGAAGAGTACTCTTAGTGAAACTCACTAAAGATACTTACAAAACCACAGAGAATAATTTATGTTGATTAGGTAAAAATTCTGAACCTTTATCTCTGATATTCGTGATGAGACTGAAGAAACACGCCTGACCAGAATCTGGAGAGACCTAACTAAAATAATTACAATCTGCGCGGATATGAGTGAGAATAATAATCAGGACTGGGAATTGATAATTTTGTCTTTAGCATGGCTCGTGCTCTCTGTGCTTTTTATATTGTCTCTTCTGCTGTTTTTTTAGAGGTTAATCTGGTCCAGTTTCATGTTTCATCATGATCATCATCATCATCGTCATCAAACATATATTGCACGTGTGGGAGCATCTTTCAAAGAACACATTGGTTGTACACGAATTTTCTACTAGCGCCCTCGGGGGGCAGAAGCACTTCATGGAGGGTGGGTAAAGGTACAAGTGTGGTATGCTTTACAAAGTGACATAACTTGCAAAAATACTCTGGGTGGGTATATTCCTTGCTATGCCTGATCTACCTCTCATCTACCCTCTTGGGTGTTATGCGTTGTATTGAGTGGGTGGAGGAGGAGGTAAATAGTCATTTGCATTAATTCTGTATTTGTTGCCCCTGGCAAGCAATGGAAAGTGTTTCTGGAAGGTTGAATTTGTTTCAAACGGAAGCATCGGGTACGATCCCACTGAAGAGACTGGAGTGGAGGAAGGCAGATTGAACAGATGGGAGTGTGGCATGTAGCCATTAATGACCTGGTTACAGGAGGTTAGTATGTTCTTGTACCGGTTAACAAAAACCTGGGGCTTGCAAAGTAACCAAGGCTAAAGCTCCGCCCAGTGTCAGCACATTGATGGAATGGGAAATCATCTGATGGTCCCCTCATTTCAAATTTGTTCCGTTTTCTCGATTCTTTCTTCTGTGTTTTGTATATTACTTCTATATTCTGTCCTTGAGTGACATTATCCTCAGAGAGTCAATGTCGTTCTTCTAATTATGTACCTTCACATTTAATTTATGTTAACTATCTGTACATTTAATTGTTCATGTGACAAGAACTGTGTGTGTGATATAGAGTGCTGTCCCTTTGCCTAATGGTTGAAGCTCTTTGTCGTTTTCTCTCGTCCGTGGATCAGCGTTTGAATTTCTCTGTCTCCTACCAGGTGTTTACAGTCCGTGCTCCTACTGATCTCTGATGTTTTCGCGCCGTTTGCTTCTGTTCTGGATTGTTCTTCAATGCTTGTGCTGCGTCATTTCTTCCAGCAAATATCTTCATCCACTATTGGCTTTTTGTCTTTTGTTTTTCATTTGGTCATCTTGCTTAAAATTGACTTTACAGGATAACTTTTAACTGACACTTTTATACTTTCCTAGCAAGGTGATCATTCTCTTTTCCATTTTCTGAGTGACGAATCCTGTACTTTGCAATATGTTATGGAGAGGAGATAACATTTTGGATGTGTGTGCTCCAACGTCTGGTGATACGTTTCGTGTCGTCCTGAGGGTGTTTCTGGATTGTTCTCGCGTGTTTCCTCAGTGCCAGGATTCTGCTCTGTTCTCAACCTTTTGCCCTAAAACTTCCCATACAGTATTCCGAAGATTCATTTTTTTTTGCTGGGATGAATTGGAAATTTATGACATTGCTTATACCAACCCTCGCATTGTGAAGGTCATCTTCACGGAAAGTCCGGTGCTGGCATGAAGGCGAGTGTAAATATTCACAAGAACTATTCGAATCATTTCGCTTACCACCTTAGGGTGTTATATGCTTCTAAAGTAACACAGCATGCTAGTTTCTATGGCCATGTTCGTGGTTCTAACTCCACGGCATCTGTGCACCTGGAGCAAACTTTCCAGAAGTGCCTTTATTCTCAAAGAAGTGTCACCTTTGACCTCAATATGTGTGTTTGCCGTCGGCTAAAGTTCAGCAAGATCGCATGTATATGCTGATGGCATTTATTCTATTTTCAACATGAGCTACTCGAACAGGGTTCACAATCAACTCTTTGCTTTTAAGAACAGCTGTGTGTGTTTTGTTCAGAGCTTTGAGCCTCCTCCTCCTCCGTGATCACAGTCTTAATCTGCTCCACGCCAGTCTCCATGTCATGTAACCATGGATGTGGACTGCTGTCTGTCTGCCGAGACCAACGCTTTGCCTCTTGCGAAGTTCTCTGCTGTTAGTCTCGAGGAGAATGTGACTAAACCGGAAACTTTGTACACACCAGCCTCGCTCTAGTAGTTAAGCTGAAACGTGGCTAAACCGGCAGCTTCGTCTACACCAGCCTCGCTTAAGTAAACTGAAGAAAAAAACGTCTGCAAGCAGTCCAGTAATACAAGGTCGTGGTGTAATGTTGAGTATTGGGTACCTAGGCCGTTGTATACACCCTGATAAGGGTGTGGGGATAAGCGATTAAATGTGATGCGATGATGATGGACAGACGATGGCAAGGATGATTTTTGATTGCGATCTGTTTATGGGTAGTAATAGAGATTGAAAGTTATGAGGATTGTGAATGTGTTCTTAATTTTCAACATCAGTCATTAAACTTTATCACAAACCAAGAATGAACACCGTCCCCGGTGCGTAATTTAGGATTTAGTTACTTTCAGTCAGCTCGTGTAATTTTTAGTATGCGTACGAGTTTTTGTAATATCCTGTTCGCAGATTACATATTAGATGCTTCAGTAGACTTTTGTAACCGATTGTGAGCAGTTTGGCTATTAGGTATTTCCAGTAGAAGTTTATGAAACTCACGAAGAAGGAATATCTCGTACTCATTGCCGATACAGTGATTCAGAAAATCGTTCTTCACTACATTAAAGCTGCTTCACATAATAATACGAATATAATAAGTGATAAACAAATTCTAAACTGAAGCCTTTACAATTATATTACGTAAAACGATAAAAAATGCAGCTGATACAAACTTAGAAAAAGCAACATTTTATTTACAGATGTAGCGCACACAACATCAAATATCAAGAGACAGAGAAAGACATCGATAATGCTTCTAGCGCTGTTGACAACAATTACCTTCATGATTAGCTTTCCTGTGTAAGTACATCTAACTTATGCTCACGAAGCTGGGAGAAATTTGGAGCAAACTGCCTCATTTGGGAGAACGCATTTTCAGGAAACAAAGTTGGTCACTAAGAAATACTTTCAGTAAAAACCAGTCCAGTCATTATAAATTCGCTTCTGCGGATTTATCGGGTAAAACAGAAATATCGTAAGGCGCATTGCTCAAACCAGGCTCGTAGTAAACAATATTCTCAGAAAGGTCAGTACCTCGGTTTACATCTCCTCGACTGCTCTTCCTTTTGAGCTTGTTGCGCACGTGACTGATAAAGCCGCCTGCTCCAAACGACATCCAACCAGGACTTGTCTCCACTTCCGTGACTAGCCGCTCTACCTTCCTTCCATAGATAATGGCGCCAACGGTGATAGCTATGACGATGGCGACAATAAAGACAGGCACGACAATAGCCGCTGTATAGGAGCCTGGGTGTGTCTGGTGTCAGCAGTGACTGTGTCGAGTCGCGGACTGAGGACGTCTCTGGCGACTCCCGGGGGACTGTAGTGTCCGTCACAATGCTGGCCACGGTGTTGGTCACACTAGTTGGAGGAATATAAACCCCTGCAAAGACACAAAATGAATGAGAAGTTGATTGTTATTTCTTTCTATTTACAAAGTGAGATGTTAGTTATTTTCATTTCTCGTTCTCTACATTATAGACATTTTGTTAGGAGAGGGTAAGGATGGAGTTTGCGAGAATCGGCAACTTCTAGTCTCCCTCAGACTGTATCACTCACCAGAGCAGATGACGCCCGCATCGTTGAAATGGCTACAGAAAATATGGCCGAAGCCACTGAAGGCACAGTCCTGTAGCCGCCTCTCCGTCCCCACGCAGTCAACGCTGTGCATCCAGATCCTGCCCTGACCCGCACCGAACCTGTAGGAACAGTTCGTAGTGAAGATAGTAAGTCTAGCATTTCTAATGGACTGCTAACGTCACGTGATCCAGCAGATCTTAAAGCGGCCCGTGGTTATTGTGCGTGCTGCACTCAAAACTGAATGCACACAAGCGTGTCCACACGTTCTATCCCCTCTACGCACAGATTTCCAGTGCGGTACTGCCGAGTTCTTTGTGTCTTCAGGATATTCTTAAGCAACAAAATTCAGGCATTTATAAGATATTTTAATACCACACGCCATGTTGCCATGTACAAAATTGTAAACCAACAAAGTTCTGGGAACATTGAAAGCACTCGTTAAATCTCAACAAATTTGTGGTGTTTTAAAAAATTTTTTCACAAGTCACGTGACTCACGCGGCCCTTGTGACTGCCTTTCCAGTAGCGTAACCGAGCTGGTTACAGACGACAGTCGCATCGAAATCATCCCAGCCGCGGTCGCAGACGGTACCCCACTGGTCAGGTCCCTGGAGAAAAACCTCCACACGTCCCGAGCTGTTAGTGGTGCTGCCCGCTAGACGTAGGTTTGTGATAACTGAAGAGAAGTCTAACGGTTACAAGTTCTGCAACTGTACTTAATTTACACATCGGAAACAAACATAAAAAGTTACTGAGTGAAATCAGACAGAAAATTAAGACATAAACGATTACTGTTAACCTGATACACATTGAGAAATTAGATGCCAAGAACTCGAAAAAAACAACAACCAAAAAACAAAACAAAACAAAAAAAAAACAAAAAAAAAACAAAAACACGAAAGGATGAGAATACTACGGTCAACAATAAATGACAAAATTAAGCAGACTATTAGTAACACAAACAGTAACAAGCGAATGTGTAGTAGTAAAGATTCGATTAGAACAGACCTGGGCAAGGGCCGGCCCGTCTCCTGTCTCTGACCGGCCCGCCCGTTAGTATATATACTATATATGCAGTATTGGGTAAAACTGAGTTAACTATATTAGTCCGGCCCTCTAAAACCATCCCAATTTTTCATGCGGCCCCTTGGGAAAATTAATTGCCCACCCCTGTATTAGAAGGTGATGATCAAATAACAAAAGAAACTTCCAATACAAACAATACAAAGTAAAATAAACAAGACTCTAGCGTGAATTAGTTTCAAGCGTAACACTAAAAGAAAAGATGATATCTTTGAAAGAATATTACAAATAAATGTAGCATTCTTTAGAAATAAGAATATAAATGATGAACGACACAAGTACTACAAACAGTAATTTGTTTATTAACAGGGAGACATACAAAAATCAGTTATTAATGCTAAATGTGCTACAATGTAAATACACAGATCGTAGAATGTTTCCCTTACCTGTGTCCTTGGAGAAACACTGGACGTGTAACCTCCAGTTATAACATGAGGTATTGTAATGATTGGTACTGTTGAAGCCAGAGGATGTGCACAAAGGTAGTGAGCTTTCATTGCCTTGACAATTCAGATTGCTAAGCCAGATCGAGTGGCTGGGAGGAATTTCATACCTGTAATGAGATCACATCAAAGACAAACCTGTTGTGACGACGAGACCCCTAAGTGCAAAGAGAATCTTTTTAAGTGCAAAGCAAAGCCACTGGCAGACCTGTTAATATGTAGGGCAGATACTAGGACTTATATGCTTGCGCAAATTTCTAAACTTTTAATCCTGGTCTGTCTACATAGGGAAACATACTTTAACTCTTTATCCAATCCGTGGAGGTGATATAGAATTGGAATCATTGTCGATTTAACGGGCAGTAGGAGCTATCATTGATAGTGAACTTGTATTAAATTCCGTGTAAAAGATTAAATATTGACAGGATGGAAGAGTACAGCTGACCTGAGTGGGGACACGACCAAACCTCCCCCGTGTCCGAGACTTCTGCAGGCTGGTCCACCTGCCCGAGAAACGACATCCTGTACACAGACTGAGCCCCACACTCCGTCATACCGCATCTCTACTCGTCCCTGTCTGGGGTCAGTGTCTCCGACAAGGCGATAAGAAATGCCGCCTGCAAGAGTCGACAAACATTGTTTTCCAATTGTTTGACAGTAGCAATGCATGTCCCCATGAAATTATTTAAAATAACAACCGTGGGAAAGACAAACACCTGGAGGGGCGGTCCGGTGGCGCAACAGGTAGCGCCTGTCATCAATACAGTGAGGATTGGCTGTCCTGGGTCTCCTATCGGTTATGCTGTTATTTCTCTGAATGTGGCATCTGTTTACAGGGCTGGCTGCCTTGTCATGATATAGCCTTAGTTGCTGGTTCGGCGAAAACAACCAACTCCCCAAACTCCTGGACAGTCACCATTTTCGCACGATACTCCTAGCCAAGGAAACGTGGCTTCACTGCCTTGGGGGAATCTTGGGAAAGCTAAAGGCTAAGGGAGTAAACCCCTACAGAAAATCCTGATACCAACACGGTATAAGTGGGTAAAGACTCTCCGCGATTAACGTACCGGCCAGGGCCCAGCGCCTATGTGTTCATGACCAGGCCGACTACCAGCTGTGGTTCACATGGAGAGGAACTGGGTGCCATCCAGTGTATAATGCTCAATGTTAGGACCATGGATACACGCCGCAAAAGAGATAACATGCCGGATCGGTCGACGCCTGGAACAACAACGACCGCGCTCCCTATCCGAAGACTCCAGCACGGGATCAGCGAGAAGTGTGCTACCAAATCAGAAATCAAGCTGAGAGAGGGAACATCCATTTTCACGTGGAACGTACACACGTTACATCAGTGTGGCAAAGTACAACAGCTGAACCACGAGCTAAAATGTTACCGATGGGACTGGAGGAGTTCAGATGGACAGGATTTGGGGAAAAAAAAAAAAAAACAACAACAACGGACAACGGTCACAAACTGTGGTACAATGGGTACGGCGAGAGCTTCCTCCTGCAAAGCAAAGTGGCTGGAAATGCCATCAGCGGTACAGCCGTATCCAGCAGGCTGATCTCTATATGTGTTTCAGCTAAGCCACACAATCTCACCATTGCTCCAACGTCAACGCATGGATACAACGAAGTGGAGGAGTTTTACCAACAACTAGATAAGATTTTGAAGGCAATTCCAAAAAGGATATCCTCGTTGTACTCGGTGACTGGAAACGCCAAGGTCGGCCCAGATGTCTACCAGCTATGGGCAGGAACGGTGGACAAACCAGTGACCTGGCATCAGACTCACAGAATTTGCTCAGAGGGAAAGATTAGCCAACACCTCACACCCCACAAGAAGTCAAGGACGGCCACGTGGCACTCCCCAGACGGATTGATCCAGAATCTGGCGCGCTGAAACTGGTTAAATGTGATTTAGACACCCTCGCTGGAAACATCAAAGAGGTGCTAATGTCAACAGCCCAAGAGGTTCTAGGCGAAAGAATAAGAAACAGCCATTGGTCCACGAATGACATCCTAGATCTCTGTGACCAAAGGAGGGCCTTGGTGAGAGAAAAGAAAAACGAACACGAAGCAGCTACCAAATACAAAGAAGTAAACTGTAGAAGTAAAACCGAAAATAGACCCAAATGACTTCACCTCCCTGGGCGTCTTTCCTCTAAAAGATAGACTTAAATTTAATAAATGCATTTTTATGCATAAAATACTGACTGGTAAACTATCGCCAAGACTCTCTCTACTATTTTCCTCCAATAGCTCTAGAACCTCTCCAAAACTGAATATTCTCATTCCTAGACCTTTTTAAATCAAGTTTGAAATACTCAGGAAGCGTGCTATGGAACAGCCTCCCTCTCCATCTTAAGCAATTGAACTCCCTGAACAGCTTTCGACACCATCTATTTGAATACTTTCAAGACATATAGATGAGGCCTCTCGAGATTCCTCTCAACTCCAGGAAACCTTGTAAATATATATATTTTTCTTAACCGCCACTTTTGTACATATCCACCTTCCTTTATGTTTACTACAAATTATTCTATACTTCTTAATTACTTCATTTACGTATTTAATTTTCTTCCCTGTAAAGGGCAAAGGCTAAATGGAAAAAAGCATTTTCTTGCTTATTTTACCTCTCGTAAATAAAAAAAAAAAACTGTCATTGTCATCGTCGCCCACAATAGGCAAGAGTGGCGGCCCTGTCAGCTGCCGCGTCTATCCATGTGCTTCTCCCAACGACAGGTGTCGGTCAAGGGAACGCCTGACTGACTACAACTAGCAAAGGGCAACGTGAGGTTAGTTGTAGCACCTCAGACAAACAATGTCGAAAGACTCACTGGTGTCGTTGTAGCACAGGACGCCGGCGCGAGGGGCGTAGTAGTCGCACCAGGAGGTTGTGGAGGTCGTTGTGGACTGACAGTTGAACAGAGATGTCTCGTCACCGCGACACTTCACGTCCGACATCAGGATGGGCTGTGGTACAGAAACACTGTGTCTGGTGATAGCGGATAAAAACACTATATGTGTAGTGACAACACCCTTAGGCTAACGGACTACTCACGTATAAGCCAAGTGAGAGTGACAGTGACACTGACAGTGACGTCAGTCATAAACTGATGGTAAGGGTGGATTTTGACATGTATAAGTGACAGTGTTAATGAGACACATGTATTTAATGACACAAGTAATAAAGAAGCAAGTGAAACAAGCGGCATTAGCAGCAGAGCCCACAGAGAGTGGCACCGTTGGCCTCTTGCAGGCTACAGCAGACATCTTCCACTAACGCTTCTGTCTCCAATTCTTCGTTTTGCCATATTGCTTTGGAGTTTTTGACCGCACATGATTCTGCGCCTCCTTTACTGACACTTAACTGTTGTGGCATTGTGGACCAGAGTGGACCATATCGTTTTTCCAATTTTTATTTACGGAACACATACGTTGCCACATTTTGTGGATATTAGATTGCGGATCTATGCGCTTCACGATGTCGTCGAGTGATGAGATGTGTTTGTGTCATCCTCCATCCTGCTCCCTGCGTGTCACCACGGAGTTATATATATATAATATAACATATTTAACTCCGTGGTGTCACCGACTGCTGTTGCCTTCGCTTATTCAGTGCCAGGACTGTGCTCTCTTGTCTACTGTGTTGCCTAAAAACTTCAAATTCAATATTCCGACGAATCTTTTTCTTTTTACTGACCAACATTTGACATTCAACACATTGCTTATACCGATCCTTGCTCTGCGAAGATCAAGTGCTAAGTCGGCGCTGTTAGGAAGGGAGGGAGCGTAAAAAATAAGAATAATACTGAAACTAGCAATTCATTATTTTGTGTGTGTTTTTCTTTTTAGTACAGCTTTTTAAGCCTGTTTTTTATGGTGGGGAAAACTGCTATATAAATCAACTATGTGTAAAAAACCCAGTCTGTTTAGTAAAAAACGCTTCAACAATATTTTGAGCTGCTGTTGGCATAGTGAATTTTCACCTTCTTGTTCCTGTCAGGAAAGTGCGCAGTATAGGGCACTCCGCCCGCATAGCCCAGCTCCTTGCAAGCCACCGTGGCCTCGGTGACCCCAAAGCCTGCAGCACACACAGCGCCCCACACTCCCTCCACCTGCACGTCGATACGACCATGGTAGGGTTCACCTATGATATCCTCCATAATCCGCACTTTAGCACCTAGACATAAAGTTTGAGATAAAACTGAGTTCTTCTCCACTTGTCTGCAACGTAGATCCGAAATAGATTAAGTATTCCATCACGTGACGACCGGATATTAGTGTAACTATGAGGTTTACTGGGAACAGTCTGTGGGAACCCAGTAAGTCACGTACCCAGGGTAGCTGCCTAAGTGGTCAATGGAAAGGAGAAGCCTTGAGTTGGCGATCTTTTTTTCAGAAGTGAAGCTCATTTACCACCAACAGCACCTTGGTCAGTCCTCTTTGTTTACTTCTCATTTTTTCAAACCCAAAACTTTTCTGCCTAACAGTTTCTCTTCATGTTTACAGGTCTCTTGAACCACGAGCTGATAACTCCGGCAATATGCTATACACTTTTTATTATCAGAATCAAATATTCACATAAAAGCAGGAAAAAGATATACAACAAAGGAGAGCATCGAACTCGACTCACCAGTCTCTACGAAAGGTTCGCGGCTACAGACGACGGAGGCGTATGATTGAACTGCACGAGGTGGTGACATTGTAAGTACAGTCCAGAAGGCTCGGTTCGCGGCCTGTGCACCGCACGTGTGTGATGCCGATCGGCGCGTCCACTCGGCCGAAGACGCCCCCTCGCACGTGCAGTCCGTGCGGGAATCCGAGAGACCTGCAGGCAGTGACAGCGCTGTTGGCATGTCGAAATTCTTCATCACAGATCAGGGTCCAGGCGTCTCCCAGGTAGACCATGACAGCCCCCACAGAGGCGTTGAAACCAAGGTTAAGTTTGACTGGTGAAAAAGAAACATTTGTTACAAAGGAAACATAATAGCTGGGCATTTATTGAGAGGAATCAAAGCAGAAAGGCTTAAGCAAAAGGATAGAAGATATATAAGCATAAGGATGTGTTTCAGACAGAATAAATAGACAAAGTTACCTTCTACAAGATTAAAAATATATTTGATTTATGTTTATCTTACTTTGCGGCCCTATGCTCCATTGGGGACGAATTGGAACAAGAAGATGTTTATCTTACACAATTTGGAGTAACCTGCATAAACTCTTCTAAGTATTTCCGCATTATAAAAGAACATTGGTGTGTAACACAAACCTTTAATTTTATTCTTTTATAACATACTGATTTTTTTTATACAACAGATAAAATATCTACCACCGGCGTCAACTGCAATAGAAACACAATGGGACGAAGCCGCGGACTCACTCTCGTCGATGCAGACGGCAGAAGCGTCGTTACTATGACTCATACAATCATAATTGTTGACGACCGCATGGAAGCCTGATTGTGGACACTCGGCTAGTGACCTCTCTGACCCCTTACATCTGACGCTGCTCAGCCAGATGGGACCAGCGCCTTGACCGTAGTAAGCATTTCCCACTGCGTACCCGTCCGTGTAGTTCAGGAAACGGCACAGGACGCGGGCATCCTCGTCATCCCAGTTGTTGTCGCACACGGTACCCCAGAGTCCACCCACAGATATTTCCACTCGACCTGCACCCTGACGATCGCCACCCACAAGGCGATACTGTATCCCTGCTCACATACAACAAAGCGTTTGCTGTGACTCTTGCCGTCGTTACTTGTAAAAGGGTTGGGGACCAACGTCTCGTGGTCATGGAGGTTTCTGAATGACGGATAAAACAGACATTACATGTGTACATTTTACTTATTTACTTATTTCTGCCGTACAATCTGCGGTTGAGGTATTGCTTGTGGAGTGTAGTAGACTAAGGTGACCAGACGTTTCGGGGGCGAAAGCGGGACACGTGCCGATGATGGTGTCGTCACCGTCAAAGAACGCCGAAAAAAGTGATTTTTAAAGACAACCGGGACATTTGATGGACTTGCCAGAAAGCCAGAAAGCGAGACATTGGGCGTCCCGCCCGATATTCAGGCGGGACACGAGGTCAAAAGCGGGACTGTCCAGCCTAAAGCGGGACGTCTGGTCACCTTAAGTAGACTGAGTGTGGCCACTCGATAAGCACAGCCCAGATGGAGCACAATCGAGTAATATGACCGCCACCGAAGCGATCTAGAGATATCTTTATGGCAGTTTAAACTTATTCTACTGACCAAGAAATGAAATATCTCAGCAAAGATGACAGAGAAATGTGTTACGTTATTCTACTAACCTGTAAACGAAGTGTTTTTTTTTCAGATGTTTTTCATAAGCTACTTGTACAATATGTTTCTAAAATTTAAAACTCTTTCGAAGTTGAGTAACGTATACAAAAGTTGCTCCTATGCAATCCTAAGTCTAGCAGTTTTATTACAATAATTTTAAATGAGTTCTAAAACTGTGTTGTGCATTGTGATTCTATAAAACTGTAGACTTTGCCTAAAAGTATTTAAAATTAGAAATATGTTATGATGTGGCCCCAGAAAGTGACTACAGCAAACTTAAACTGACCGTTACCAGTGGTTACTCTTGCTGTTAAATGACAGTCGTCAAGTGCTGATAACACGAGAACAGTCTGGAAGCTTACCGGTGTCGTTGAAGCAGACAGCGCCGGCCAGGTCCGCCATGCTGCAGTTGCCCAGATGGAGCCGGTCGTTGAAGGGACAATCCCCGAGCGACGCCTCACTCCCCGTGCAGTTGACGTCACTGATCCAGTAGGGACCCCGCTGGGTGGGCTGAAGGTAGACGTCGTATTGCGAGTAGTGGTAGGCGGCGCCGTCTTGATGACCACGTGACCTGCACAGCACGCGTGCGTCCAAGTCGTCCCAGAAGGTGTTGCAGATGCGTCCCGCCACACCCAGGTGTGTCACCACCACCTGCCCGCTAGTCTTTGTGTTGTCATGGAAGTCGAACCTGTAGCCTGCAGCATTCGGTTATATAATTCACGTGTTATGTTATACTGAGGAAATAGCGTATAACATGATAACCAAGCAGGAGATAGGCAGACAGATCTACAGACACACGGACAGACTGACAAAGAAGGCAGTCGGGAAGCCTGCACCTCAGACTAAGAGAAAGGAAAAGATAGGAAAAAGCAACATGGGAGACCAGGACAACAAACTAATCCTGATGAAACGTATTTTCCCCGCCTTTTCTTTGTAAATGGATGACCGACGGATCGAAAATCAAACGACCAGACACACAAACAAATTGCAATACGAAATAACGGAAAAAGGAGGGGCGAAAGTGGGAACCCTTCGGAGTGATAAAAGCGAAACTGTCCCATCGATGGCCAGGACAAGTCTGGTAGCCGTAAGAAAATTCATATCTTTTACTGACCTTCACTCACCCTCATCAACGACATCTGTGCTGTTGAAACAAACAACAGACGCGTAGTTTCCCGCCAAACAGCCTCCTGGTCTGAGACAGTCAGTTGAGTTGCTTTCTGTTCCTTGGCACCTCATAGTGTAGTTCAGATTAGTCTCATACAACTTTATTTGGTAGTAAAGCGTTCCATAAGCTGAACAGCAGACAGCTCTACCATCAACGTATTCCAAATCTTGGCAGACTCGTCTGTGTGTTGAAGGGCGGATATTGTTAAGTACACTACACACACTACATATTATTCTAATATTATTTAGCGCAAACATACATTTTCTGTTTCCGTGTTTTTGCTCTGCTAATTTTCTCTTTTTCAACTCAATAATATCCACAAAATGTCCTTAGTATGTGCCTTTGACTAATTTATAGAAATTTCCATCATGTTTGCACATTGTCTTCTCTTTAGCAGTCCAATAGAGTGTTTCGTTTAAAGGAAAAGAGTGTTTAGTCTTTTATAGACTGCCTTTTATATGCAGTGATAATAAGTTGTGCTGGGTACGAGTAACGAAAAGCTGGAATAAAATTAGGTGATGCAAGTGAATGTGTCACCTCGCAGTAATATCATCGAAGCCCGTGTCACACAGGTTGTACCACCTCTCGTTTCTGTAGAACTGAACGGAGCCCTGGTTAGAGTTTCTATCATCTATTGCTCCGATGCGAACTGCAAAGTTTGAGAACAAGGTTGTAGGTACCACACAGTTTAAAAACGGAATTTTAAATGCTCAAAATAGGTTTTTCATTAAAGGATGAGAAGCAGATCTGTTTACAGTAAAGAGTTCAACAACAACAATATTTGTATAGCAAAATTAAAAAACAAGAGATTTTTTTTTGCCTTCACTCATAATCAATAGTATTATGTGAAATAATCTCTGGGTATTCACGTTCTCGCACCTTAGCCGAGGGTGCATTATGATCGTACCTTAATAATAGAATAAATCGATGAACACCAGTGGAATGAAATTGTGTTAACCACCGTTTAGAGATAAACAAAATGATAAGCAGACACACCTTGATCTGGGAGAATTTCACTTTAAAGTACAGGAAGAAACACTTCTGCCTCAGCTTACCATCACCATAGCAGACGACGGAAACAGCAGTGCTCGCGCAGTCGTCTACAGTCTTCCAGCCTGAGTGTAAGCACTCGTCCGGCACAGCTTCGTTTCCATAGCATATGAAGATGCTCTCATACCTCTTGTTGGGAGGGTCTGGGTAACTCACCCAGAAATTTACAGATCCTTCCGTAAATCCGTACATCCTACAGACGACTTTTGCCCAGGATGCATCATAGCCGTAACCACACACAATACCCCAGGTACCATTGACCTGCACCTCCACGCGTCCTTTGTATGTAGAGTTGCTGCCAGCCAAACGGTAGTTAATACCTGGACAGAGTATGGTCTTCGTGAGGAAAAAAAAACCTTTACACATTCCACGTGTAGTAAGACTCGAAAACTTCACGATGCATAATATATAAGCAAAAACATTAAGCACACATGCTGGTGACTAAAAAAACAAAGGTAAATGTTACAGCGGGATAGAAAGAAGCAAACATGACTTGTACACGACCGTACAAAATATACAATATGTCAGCAAAGTTAATTTTGTTTATTTTATATTTATATATAGACAAATATAAAAATTCAGCAACTATGAAAAATGGTTAAACATTTTCAAGACTTAAGTCTGTCACCACTACAGAAACAGCAGCAAACATTATTTGGACTAGTTTTTTTTACTTCCCCTGACCTTCTATGTCTGAACAAGTGACTCCAGCGGAAAGTTGAGTAGAGCACTGCGACTCGGCAGCCAGGGTCTTGGGGCAGTCTCGCAGAAAGCGCTCCGAGCCGGTACACTGTACATCAGTCATCCAAAATGGACGACTTGTGAGGTGATGATGCTTAAAAGCCTGACCCGTCGGGAAGCCCAGCTCCCTACAGAACACTCTGGCGTCGATGTCGTCCCAGTTGTAGCTGCAGATGCTGCCCGTGATGTTCATAAACATGACTTGCACCTCACCCGCGTTTGTGGTTCCGCCGTCCAATGAGAACGTGTATTCTGAGTAGAAGAACATGGAGATTTTTTGTTTTTGTTTTTACTGTAGTTCATTTATTTGTGTGATTAATGAGCTCTGAAGACGCGTTTAGAGAAAATAATATAATGAAAGATATACAATCATAATTTGTCATACAGTGGGGAAACATACATTTGTCATGAATATGTCTGGAACTAGGTTTGTCCTTCAAAATTATGGAACTACGACTAGACCTGAATAAATGTGGAAGCATTTTGTCAAGAAGACATGCGAAAATGAGTTTTCCTGGCAAATCAATTATGCTACGAGGGTAGTTCAATAAGTTCTAAGCCTCGCCTAGAAGGAGTTGCAGAAACAAGACAATTTTCACAATTTTTCTAGTCTCCATTGACATCAACGCACTTGGTCCTACGATCTTTAAGCATTGAAATCTCATCACAGAAGAAGCTGGCGTCCTGGTCCTCCAAAAACTCATCCACAGCACATATGACCACATAACTGTTTCAAAAATGTTCACCACGTAGGTGGGATTTGAGTTTAGGAAGCAGATAGAAGTCAGATGGAGCTAAGTTTGGTGAGTAAGGGGGATGGGGAGGGAATTCAAAGTAACAGTTGGCTGCTTCAGCTACTTAACATGAGCAGAGTGAACGGGCGCGTTACCCTGCAGTAAGAGCACATCTGTCCTCAGCTTCACTCTATGTTTCGACTTGATTGCTTCCTTCAGTTGCGTTAATTCTGTCCATTAATAAGTTTTCCCTTCTTCAGATATTCTATCATGATTACACCTTCAAAAGAACAAAACAAAAAACAACAGAAGCCATCACCTTGACAACAGTTATTGTCTGCTTGAACTTATTCGGGGAATGGAGAGCCACAGTGTTTCCACTGTTTGCTTTGAACCTTTGATTCAGGTTTGAAGTGATGAACCAAAGTTTCATCTTTAGTTACTGATCTGAGGTGGAAATTCTCAGGGTTAGCCTGGAAGCAAGTCAGAAGTGTCCTGAAAATGTCAACCCTTTGCTGCTTCTGCTCTATAGTTAGCATTCTTGGGATCCACCTTGCAGACAGCTTGCTCATCCTAAAGATCTTTGTTAAGACAGTGTGGAGTGAACCAGAACTAATGCCTACGGGGAATCCTAAGCAAGTGTCTGTAGCTCGGCCTCATGGATTTCCATGGGTGTCATACCTTTCTTTTGTAGATTCTTTATGATTGCTCTGGACTGTCGCACTACCTTTCAACTTTGTATGAGCCTCACCAGCACACAAATTAAAACAGAAATCTGTATTATTTTTCTAGTTTGATAAGAAGTGGTAGTGTGTAACCACAAAAAAAATGGTTCTTCTTTCTGGGTGAGGTTTAGAACATTTTGTAACTATTCAGAACAGTTGGACCTACCTGAAGGAGCAGGCACGTTGTAGCACGCTACGGAAACAGCGCTTTTCGCGCATTGAAAAGATTTTCAGGAGGGCTGTGGCTGCAGTTAGTCAATGCCTGCTCTCTTCCCGTACACTGGAAGTTTCCAGCAATAGGGTGAAAATATCTGCCAAAAGGATTGCAGCACAGGTGATAGCCGTTGTCGTATCCGAGATCTCTGCATGCAACAGCTGGCACGACAAGACGACACTCACAGGTTAGGGTTAAGGGTCAATTGAAACAATCCTTATTCCCTGCAACTTATTCAAATTTAAAACTGTGAACTTGTAAGATTTCTTGTATACATAAAATGATGTATAAAGGATAAAACAAAGACAAAAGAATCCAAAATTACATTAACTATTCGATAAAGTGGATCAAAAAAGATTTCTAAATGATAGAAAAAAGACAAATAATGACGCCTACTAAACGTGTTAGTATTGTGCGCAAACTGAATCAAAGCACTTGACAAAAAATATAAACAGAAAGAGTGAATAATAACAGACATGAAGGCGCGCAACATAACATGCATACGTTGTCTATAAAATGACAAATCGGATGATGAAGCATATGTAGCCCGTAGTTGCAGAAAATGTTCATATCCACACCACAGTTCCAGCCGCTGAGCGGACCAAATAGGTATCAGTCCTTTTGTTTTTGTTGCTCGTAGAGTAGGTTGTATAATGCTTCTCTGAAAGCCGTAATATCGACAGAGCTCTCGAATGAGCAATTCCACAAAGGGTGTGCAGTCTATGAAGGAGCGGAGAGTGGTCCATGGTGTCAAATGCAGCAGACAGGTCCGGTAGAGTTAAAGCAAAAACATCACCACTGTCAAGGGCAGATAATTTGTCGGTGGTCACTTTAGTTTCGGTTGTGTAAAAAGGTCTGTATGCCGACTGAGCTTGGAGGATAAGGACCAGAGCTGAGTTCAAACTACTTTCTCTATTATCTTAGAGAAAAAAGACAAATTGATTGGTAGTTGCTCCACACGTCGACATCAAGCGTGGACTTCGTAAGGAGTAGCCTCACCAGGTCATATTAAAAGGTAGAAAAACACCTGATGACAAGCTGACTTTACAATGCTTGTGATGACAGGAAGTAAAATATCTAAGCACTTAAGAAGAAAGCTGTGGGAATTAGGACTAACTGGCAAGTTGTGTGCTTGGCTTTCAGAATAATCGCCTTTGTATCGGCATCAGAGACTGGTCGAAAGGCGATTAGAGAGCATCCCAGGAATACATCACAAGAGATGCTGTCAGGCGCCGACATCTAGTATAAGGATGATCGAATGTCTGGTATCTTGCTAGCGAACTAATCACAAAATACTTGCGGCAGTTGTGAAGCAGGATAGTCAGTTGGCAGTGGCCTTGCTTATTCCAGTCAACCATGGCGGCAAGATAGAGGATGCTGGCAGTCGATGGGAACACAGAAATCCGTAGATGGAACCAAAAAGGCCGCAGGCAGTTAGATCGTTGAACAGGACAGTTAAGCGTGTGTCAAATAACAGACACGAAACTCACAACAGTTCAACAGACACAACCACAAATACAAAGAGCTAGCCCCCTCAGGCCGGTAAGGCGAAGGAGCATCACTTTCATCACTAATCCAGATCACGAGACTGCGGTGGTGTCATCACATGACATGGGGATGTGCTACTTACCGGTGTCCTCTTCACTCCAGCCGTCATCACAGATAGACCCCCAGCGTTTGTTGTAGTAGATCTCCACCGTTCCCGCAGATAGAGAATTTCCGGAAAATATACGTGCTGCAGAGTTCAGGGCAAACAAAAACAAGAACACCATGTTACAGTTAAAATTTAATTATTTTTTTCAGCTGTTCTTGATAATTATTACGATTTCTTTAAGATTACCACTGTGCCTGACATGTTAAAATCTCAAAAATAAGTAGGAAATATTTATGATACTGATGATAATCATGAAAGTGATTTTGCCTCTTAAAAAAGAAATAGAAAATTTGTTTGTGTATATGAATATATTTGTTTGCATGATCTCGAACTCGAACTCTTTACTGGCATATGGCCATTACTGCCAATATCACAAGGTGAGCCTCGTTTCCCTACAGTCACACATACATATGCTCAAGAGGCAGTGTTACATCGGAGTTCTAAACGTATTGCATAGAGTGACATATGTTTCATATTTAAGAAGTTATTTTAGTCCTTCTTAGGCAAAACACTTGAATATTGTTTAAATTTTTACATGTCAGAATTTCAATAAGCAGTTTGCTTTCGCTGTATGGCGAAACATCTTGAAGGAACCTTGGGCGGTTATTATCGTACTGTGGGCAGCGAAACAAAAGGTGTGCAGACTGGGACATTTCGAAACTGCTTACAAGCGAAGAGGTGTACTTTTTCAACTAGGCTATCAAAGCAAAGGTTGAACAACAGAGTAAAATAATTTAAAGAAAGTTTGTCTTTTCATATTATCCGTCCGTTTCAATGCTTTTACTATATTTACTGTAGCTTTCTTCCTTTCGATTGTTTTTTCGCTCCCTAATAGGATCTCATTGTTGTAGTGAAGGTGAATCCCAAATACACATAGCTGTTAACCACCTACAGCAGTCAATAGACCATTTTCCCCTTCGCCCTAAGAAAACCACCCTTTCTAAAGACCATCACTTTAGTTTATCACAGTTGATTTCTAGTCCAAGCTGTTGACATAATGTCACAAGACAATTTATCAGACTTTGAAGGTCTGTAGGCGTACTTGACAGTTGAACTAGATCATCAGCAAACACGAGAACAAACAATTCTGCTATACCCGAGTACAATGAAACACCGTGTTTTCCATCAAGCATATATTTTCTCAGCTATTTTGTTAATAATAAGTGAGAATAATGTTGGGCAGCTTTACATTCTTGTTGGAGGCACTGAGGGCACTTAAAAAAAATCAGTTACTTTTTCGGTGCTAGCAGCAGGCCCAGTCCCTGTTGTCTCCCACAGTGTTGTTGATGTAGCAAGGACGTTGCTGGGGTAATAGGCATCCTCAATGTTTTGGGCTCTCTCGCCATATCTTCTTTTGTGTAGAGTTTACATCCAGTTTTCCATTTTCTCTCACTGTCGCGCGTCAGCCATGTTTCTGTGCCTGCCTTTCTCTCAGCGCTGGGGACGCACCGGTAACACAAAGGCCGCTTACAGCAGACGACAGCTGACGTCATAGTCCAGGCTATTTTTACCCAACTCGTGGGGGACTGTAGCAACGCCTGACGTCAACCCATGCTACGTCACGCGTCGTCTGCTTGATGCTGAGTTTAGCGCCCTTTCTGAGTTTCGCGTCCCTGTGCGTACGGAGTGTCAATCCACTCAACCGTTCTACGTTTCGTCCTCCCTTCATTTCTTTGTTCCGTCGTCTTTGCCTTCCGGTCCTGCGTCGTGTGGTCAACGAGGCAGCTGGGACTGTTGCCCAGCAGCGGGTCACTGTGTACATTGAACGGACAGTGGAGTGATGGTCAGCGCGAGAGCGTCGCGTCAGGCCACAGAAACTGAAGGAAGTGTAAACAGAGTACACGGAGTTCTACATCTCACGTCAGGACTGACGGTGTCAGGGGCAAGAACTCTGACAGTACTGTGCCGCAGTGTGTGCGGGCGTTTTTTATTATTATCTCCCTTACATCTCTACGTACCACTTTTTTTTTTTTTTGCGTGGGGTAGTCCACTGTTTTCGTGCGTGTGTGTGCGTGCGCGTATGTGTATTTCTCTATATTCTTATTTGTACCATTCATTTCGTCTTTGATGTGGTCTACGTTCATCAAAGATTCGACTGGTACGTGGTGTCCCGCCTCTGGCTGAGCGAGAGGGTGTGTGTGTGTTCGTGCCGGCTGTGTGAACGGTTGCGAGCGTGCATCCTGCGACTCTGTGGGCGATCCGGGACACTCTCTTCCTTTAGTTATGCGGCTTGTCTCATGGCTACTTCTATAACAATTCCAATGCCAGCTGCTCTGAGGATTGACCTTACCTGGTGGTCGGTCACAACGAATTTTGTCTAACCATCGATGAAACCGGAAGTTTTGTAGCCTTCGGTGAGGCGCTTCTAGACGGTGGGCTCTCTCTATGTCACAAGCATTGCAATCTTTGACAGTGAAAGCTTCATTCAATACTGAAACCACTTTGTCGGCACATGTTTGAAAGTTTTCCATAGCTGACTGTTTGCATGATCGTGTGCGCGTGTGGATGTGTTTGCGTTAGACAGATAAGAAAGTGTGGAGCTAGTTCAGGAAAATTTCTATACTTATTAGTGTTAGTGCAAAATATTATAAGCAACATATAATACAACAATTGATTTAACAACAAGTGACATTAATTCTCGAATTGTTGTCTCCGGACTCATAATTGCTTGCACTGGGATCTCTAACATCAATATGCACCCTATATAGATATACATGTATATACTAACTAAAATTACTGCAGATATCATTAGCTAATGTTGTCAAGTACTTACTGGTGTTGTAGCAGATGACGTATTCATCCTTGCCACTCCCCGTACTGTAATTCCAACGATTCGAACATTCAAACAGACTTTGCTCATCTCCCTTGCAGTAGATGTTACGCATCCAGATCTGTCAAGACATCACAAACACTCACCTTCCTAGCTATGTCTTCTAACACTGTATGCCTTACAGCATTTACGGGAACTTTTCACGGGCTTAGGAAGTTTAAGACTTAAAAAAGACTTAAAACACGAAACACTTAAAATGTTTTAAAATTACTTTAAGAAACTTTAATCTTGTCATAAACTTTCTGATTTAACACAAACTATAATGAAAATTATTGCTAAAACCACGATAAGAAGGACTTCCTTGCTTCAATTGCTCATATGACTTTAATGTCCTATAAATATAACGGGAGCAGAAAATCAGAAGAGTACAATTACTTCCGAGTAATCCGAGGTCATCTTTCACAGAAACCATGCAACTCCCGTACACTGTATTTGTACAGTTTGAAAAAAAGTTAGTGGCCTCGTTCCGGAATTGCCTCTACTAGATATTCATGTACATTATCAAAATACTCAAAGCCTTTCTTAGAGAGACTACACGAGTATGTTTGTCCTGTTAGAGTGCATTGCTATATAGCTTTCCTGTCAAAACGCTCTAGTGCAGGGGTCTCAAACTCATATTAGCATGTGGGCCGCAGTGGAAAGTAACAGCCAGTCAGCGGGCCGCACCACGAAAAGAAAATGTTTTTTTCATTAAATTTTACGAACACTACTGTCGCTGCAGTAATAAAGTTACTAAATAAAATAAAATTGCTAAAATAAAGTTTTTATAATTATTAATTACATTTAGTGTAGTTTATTACATGCACAGGCCGTTTAGTTTATTAAAATAAGTTGACGTTGTCTCTGTCACTAATAAAAAAGCAGAAACTGTAGTTCCCCCAAAAAACCAACTATAATTACTAGGCCTACTGCAGATGGCTCGTCACTCATGTTTCTGTCCACTCAGCTGAGATCGTTTGGCAGAGACCAGACCATCGACGTTAGGCCTGAAGTCGCGTGTAGTGGCAAGCCGCAAGGTTGCTCTCAGATGCTCATCAGTCAGTCTTGATCGTAATGCTGTTTTGTTGATCTTCATTCTGGAGAAAAACTGTTCGCAAACGTACGTACTCCCAAACATCGCTAGAATTCTAGCAGCTGTGCAGAATAAGTTTGGAAAATTCTCTCTAGGAAGAAACTGGTAGAAATCTGGAACTCCAACATCAAGGTATTTTTGCTTCAGAATAGTGTCACACTGCAGGTCCAGTAGTTCCATCTGGACTTCCTCTGGAACGTTTTTCACATCAACTGCGGACGGAGTGGCAACAAGGAAAAACTGTGGTTCGAGAGCAGTGAATTGCTGAAAGCGGTGTTCAAAATCTTCCAGTAGTCTGGAGAGGATGTCTACGTAGTCTTTCAGGCGCTGTGCTTCAACCGTTATGCTCTGTAGAAAAGAGAAATGAGCCAGGTTTCCATCTGAAGTTCACCGTCTTCACGACAGCATCCATCACGTTCTTCATTTGTAGACTTTTGGCACAGAATGCAGTGTATGGCTGCAAAAGGTCCCGCCAAGCTGAGCTGATTCCGTTTTTCTACCTTTAATCCAACAACAGCAGCCTTCTCTGAACACATTGCTGGCGCACCGTCCGTAGCCACTGAAACAAGTTTTTCCCACGGTAGCCCGCGGGAGTTAATCACCAAGCACAACATACATATACACCGCGGACGTGGCCGCGGGCCGCACAAAATGTTTCGCGGGCCGCATGCGGCCCGCGTGTTTGAGACCCCTGCTCTAGTGAAAGGTTTACGTACCTGGCCTGTAACGGTATCTCTTCGCATGTACTCGGGAGCGGTTTTCCCACCCACGAATCCAAGATGTCTGCAGGCAACGTCAGCAATATTGTTGTAGCTGACAGTAACCCGACCCCACATGACCTCCAGGCCATAGTTGCGTCCGCCAATATTGTTGTAGCTGCCAGTAACCCGACCCCACTGACCCTCATACATGACCTCCAGGCGGCCATAGTTGCGTCCGCCATCCGTGAGCCGCAGTTTGATGTCTGAAAGCACAGGTGTTCGATTTTCTCCGGCAGGTGATACTTCTAACTGACAACATTAACAACACTATGATGGTTGATAGATAATGATGACAACAACCAAGATGACGATCTCCTTTCTAAAGATTAAAATTTTTCTACAGAATATCGAATCATATTAAACAGCGAAATTTGTATTTTAATTTTGTGGCCTTGCTGGACAGTGAAGTAAGGTGTTCTGACAGTAGTTGACCAGTTAAACTGAGCGCCTAACAGGCATTACATTCTCTTCCCTTTCACTCTAATTTACTGACCTCCTTTCTAGTCATTTTTGGATGCTAGATAAATTTCATACTTAATGAAGATGATGATGATGTCTATTAAAAAGTTAGTTTAGTCCTTGTTACTCCTCGAGGAAGATAGGGCCGCTACAACACCTCGACAACGGACCCGGCTTTGGGCATCCCCCTCTCTCAGTTGGGACCATGTGGTTCCAGCGTCCTTTGCCTCGCTCTCTATTGTTCTTTTTCAAGTGTGCTTTGGTCTCCCAACTCTCCTCTCCCCCTGAGGATCTATTAAAAAGACTTGCCATATAAGGTCAAATATGCAAACAGCCTTCTGGCGGTGACATTTCTCTGATTCTCACCCTGGCTCAACAGAGTTCAGGTTAGGTAATGTCGTTGCCCTGCCTTAGAAAATAGAAGTGGTAGTAATGGGTGAACAATCTATCTGAAACTAACATTGGCCAGGAGGAATGGAGGGGGGTGGGCGGCAACCTACCACCATTGCGGGAACAGAGGACCCCAGCAACCACCCGTCTCTCCGAACAGCCAATATCGTCGCTGCTGTCCTTAAAGGAGCACCCTGCAAGCGAGGTCTCCTGCCCTGAGCACTGGAAGTCGCCGACGAGAATGGGGGTTTCTAGAAAAGACGTCAATAAATCTTTAAGAGTTTGATTAAGTTTCGCGAGACGCGTACTGTGTAGGTTGTGTAAAAAGAAGAATCAAGGAATTTTGAAAATGGCTTCATGGATTTTGTAAGATAAGATTACTAGAACTACTGCCCTTATGGTCCGAAGAACATACCCGTGATGTTATTACCGAAGAAGGTGACGCCATGACTGTACCCAAGACCCCGGCAGGTGGCGTTAGCGTCACGATCGTCCCAGTTTCTGTTACACACCGGGCCCCACAGTCCGTAACGGTTGACCTCCACCATGCCGTAGTAGCCTCCTGGTCCAGCAAGTCGCACGGTCAGTGCTGTCAACAAAAACATCATAAGCTCTCACTGAATGAAGAGAGACATTGGTCTTCTGTCCTATTGTCTCTGCAAAATAGTATCCATAAAACGTCTCTCTGTATGTATTTGTGTCTGTGAGTGAGTGAAAGAGAGAGAGAATGTTACTTAAAGAGTGAGGATAAATGCAAGCTTCGGAAAAGTCTAAAATCTAGATTCAATTTTCCACTAATTAGTCATGGTAAGTACATAAATTTAAGTAACAATAAAAAATCAAAATACTGTACTTTGATTCACATCGGTTTAGTCTGCAACTCACTCTGTTCTTGGAGTGAAGTATTAGAACACAGGAGGCTGGCGTATTTTCCAGAAGGGCAGACAACTGATGGGCTGACATCGCAGTCAACTAGTGTAGCCTCATCACCCCGGCATCTGTTCACCTTGAAGCCGATTTGTCTGGCATCGACTGGGCCCGTACCCAGCGGTCCAAGAGCGGAACAACACTGAGGGCGCGCGTACAAGAGTCCCAGGGCCCTGCAGGCCACCTGTGCCGCCGTCTGGTCAAAGCCCTGGTCACACACGGCTGTCCAGTTGTTGTTGACGTAGACTTCAACTCGCCCGTAATTCTCTTGTCTTGTCCCCGTTAATCGGACTAAAATAAACATCACTATTAGCGAAATGTCAAATTTAACAAAAGCCATTATATTAATTGAGGTAAACTGATGATAACTATCATAGAATCTACAGCATGTACAAGTAACTGCTATACCTAGAATTATATTACACAATATAATAAGTGGAAATTTATAAAGCGCAATATCTCAGCCAAAGGCGGACTCATTACGCTGAACAAAATCACAAAGTAGTGACAAAGGTATACGTTAACAAGTTAACAAAATAGTAACAAAGATGTAGATCAAGTTAACAAAAAAGAAACAAATAGTAAAACAAGATCACACAATAGTAACTACTGGCCTCAAAAGCCACCTGAAGGTGGACGAACTTCTTTCATTAATAAGGAGAAAATATTTCTGATTTCCGTGCTTCTACAAGATGCTCCTCACCTGGATGCTCAAAACACTGCACTGCAGGACCAGAAGTAGAATTCAAGCAGGGTGTACGTAAATTATCGAGGTCTCTGAGTGACAGATCGCAGTCCAGCAAGGATTGAGAGGATGCCACTCGAGTGCAGTCTACGCGAGTGAACAGCAAGTAACTTGAACCCTGTCGGACAGACGGAACCTATATCAGTTGAACCCTGTCGGACAGACAACACTTGTACAACGCCGTACTGTCGGACAGGCAGCATTGTATAGGTTGAACAAAACAATCAGAGCAGCTTACATATCTTTAAGTATCTTTCTTTTACACGCGCATAGTCTGTATTAAGCACATTTAGGACACATGCAATAGACGACTTTTACCATGTTAGACCTGTCAGGTGCCTTTGATACTTTAGATAACACTCTCATTCATAGCCTCAGTACTCTCTATGACATCTCAGGCTCCCCACTAGACTGTTTTCAGTCATGTCTCTCAGAACTCAGTTATAGGGGATGGCTGAGTGTCTCCACCAGTCTCTAGTCGCTCAGGAGTCTCCCAAGGTTCTATACTTCGTTCTATCCTCTTTATAATGTACACTATGCCACTTACTACTCTAATTCAACCTCAATCTATATGTGATCAATCCTTTGCTGATGACACTCAGCTGTATACCAGCTGCTCTCCTTCTCAGATACACACTGCTATTTAGAGCATCCAAGATTGTATTTCTGATATTAAACTATGTATGGCCCACAAAAAGTCAAAAATAAACGACGAAAAAACAGAGGCTTAAATTTTATCATAGAGGAGAGCAAGATTTTACCATTCACTGCCTGTCTCTGTTTGAGTAGACGATGCCGATTTTCCTTTTGTTACTTCAACACGTAATTTAGGTTACATAATATTTGTTATCATGTCTTTTGATAAGCATGTTTCTCAAATTTGTCGTGCTGCTTACTATGAACTCCGGAAGATCAGCTTCATTCGCCATACTCTGTCCATCTCAACCACCAAAATTCTCAGCTGCTCATTTGTTCTATCTAAACTTGATTACTGGAATTCTCTGCTTGCTAGCTGTGCACAGAACCTCACTGATAAGCTTCAGAAAATCCAAAACTTAGCTGCGTGTCTTGATTTCAGGACTCGAAAATCTGAATGTCACGCCACTTCTTCACTCTCTTCATTGGCTACCAGTTAAAGCTAGAATAGACTAAAAGCTCTCAACTCTATGCTATGGATTCTTTGAAGGCTCCTCCTCCAACAACTGAAATCTTGTCTGTTCACACTCCTGCCCGAAACCGTATCTCATCAGACTCGCCCTTTATATCCTCCCACCCACAAAGACAGTCACATAAGGACAACGGACGTCCTCCCTGAGAAGCATTACGTATATAGGTTGATGTAAGGTTGTATATTTTAGTAACACTAATACTGCAATAAAAAGTGAGACTGTCACCTGACCTGCCCGTAGATGCCTGCGCCAAGGAACCGTCCAGATCTGAACCCCATACTCTTGCAAGCCACGGCGGCCTCCACGTCGGTCCAACCCGCGCTGCATATCGAACCGCTGTTGCCATAGTCAATCGACACCTCCACTCGACCCGTCGTCTGTGTGCCGTTAACCAGACGGAACTGGGTGTCTGGGAAGATAAAAGGGACGTAAATATACTACGCGGCTTATTCTGGGCTGACGCATTACAGATATTTTAATCTGTAGGTATAAGACCCGTCTTTAAGACTCTCCTGCTCTTACACTCGGCTACCCACTAGCCCGAAAAAATCTGAATGCTTGCTTTAGTAGTTTAAAAGCTTATTAGAGAACGCTATTGCCGTACACTGCATGCGTAAGCAACTGTTAGCACTAGGGGAAAAGTGCTTATCAACATCAATAAATCACATAATTTACTAGCATAAAATCATAAAGTAATAAGTATCAAGATGACAAACAACATCGCGTATGTGGTGGCCATTGAATAGTGGACTGAAGCAAAGAACTACGTCGATTATTATACTATACCAGTTGACGCAAAGAACTATTCGGTTTATTCAACAGTCATCATGGACTGAGGTAAACACATCAGAATGCAATCGTCAGCCCCAGGTTGTCGGCCCCTTACCAGCCTCTCTGTTGCAGTAGACGGCGGCGATTCCGGTGTTGCCGCAGTCGCTGACGTTTCCAAAGACGAGGTTCCGGCACCGGGTGAGGTGAGACTCGCTGCCGTCGCAGTCAATGTTGGACAGCCAGCGGAGCGAGGAGCTGTCGTAGTAGGACTTGTCCACCACAGCCCAACCCCCAGTGTAGCCGGCCTCTCTACAGATGACGTTGGCGTCGTTGTGGTCGAAGCCGTTTGGACACACGAAGCCCCAGTAGTCCATGTGCTGCACTTTGACCCGTCCATACGATCCTCTTGACACGGTGTCTATCTGGACTGTGTAACCTGTCGCAGTAGCAAGGTATCAATCTTTTTACCCTCTACACTCTACAGCACGAGTGGCAAGTGTGTGCCTCAGAGTATGTCTAGGGACTTAACTCGACGACGACGACGATGATGATTTATATAGCGCTTTTCAATGATTTGATCAGAGCACATTACATAAATAATATACGACTGAATCAACAACTATGCACCCATAGTTGCATATAACAGACTCACTTCTACATCAGACACTTGCTCATACACAAGGTACGTTACTGACACGTTATGCACGCTCATAGTCAGGGCAGGGTCACAATGAAGTCGTCGTTCTGAAAAGATGGCTCCTTAGACTTAAAGGTGGTAAAAGAATCAAATAAGATAAAACAAAAGACTTCATTTATCTCACAATGCAATTAGAGGAAGCACAATAAAAATGGTAAAATGCGCGATTAGAGAAATAGTGAGGAGTTCTAGGTCGCGACTACACGTCCTTTCTGTAAGAATCACCGTATTACTGTACTTCTGTTGACATGGAAACAGACGTCTCCCGCACGCGCCTTACCGATAATGGCAGATCTCTGATCTAAATGGCCACGGAAGGCGGTAATGTCTAGATCAGAGTGACGTTCACGTAGTCAGGTTTCAGTAAATACCAGCAAACAAGTATCCTTGTGTAATGGGAAGTCGCCTGACCCACGCTTCAAGCTCGTCGGTCTTGTTAAGGAAAGACTGGACATTAGATAACAGGACAGATGGAAGAGGTGATTCTTGTGTCGATCGTCAAGGCAAAACATCTTGAGTCTCCGCTTCACGCCGCCTCTGCTCCCTCTCTTCTGACATCTGCGACTGCGAGATGGAGAGAGCAGCGGAATGTCAACATAAAGAGTAAGAAAACTCCGATAACAAAGAGAAAGGAACAAGAACTCACAGGTGTAATGAAGCCGGGGGCCGGCGCTAACTGAGGATCTGTCCGCCATGTTGTCAGCTAGTGCTAACGGACACAAACATCTGAAATTCATCAAAAGTCCGTAAACAAGATCGCCGTCATCGCATACAGTCGCGACACTTCAAGTCTGACACACGTCCAGTACACAAGCACGGGCGCAGTCGATAATCAAAGACATTGTAGAAGATTAAGGAAAGAATCGAGAGCTGCAGACGTCGCACAACGAAGGGCGGCCATCTTGTTACGACATTCCAGGTCAAAGTACCAAGGTCAAGGTCTGTCCGAGGTTACAGTTATTCAGACAGCGATGGCGTGCGCGCGTATCTACAACCTAGGGACTACTGTAATGGTAACTATTAACGGGTGAAGCTGTAACCATTGGTCAGTCAGGTATATGAATATCCGCGGCTGCTTTTTGTTCATTTAAGTGCTTGTTTGGAAGCGTCAATGTGATGAGCAGGAATCTGCATTCACTTCTCTCTCACTCACTTGTAAGTGAAGGCGGACTAAACTTGTGGCCACAGGATGTTTAATTATTCTGCAGTGAAACAATGGAACTCTCGCTTTCCATATTCTCCACCTACCAACTATTAAATCGGACTGAGAACGTGCCTCTCCGAACAACCTTTCCCATAATGTTAGTCATTTTTCACACCCTTCCTTTTTGCAATAACATGTTACTCTTAGCTCTTGTTCTTGTTATTTCGTTCCTCTTTGAGTTTTCTGACTTTGATTTTATTCTTCATTAGTACCGTTATTTATTCATTTATAGTTCATACGTTATTTGTTTGTTTTCCTATCTATTGGCGCTGTCCGTGTTTCTTTCTTGTTTCTAGGCGCTAGGAGCATGCTTCTTAGGAGTGTGAGTATGCGCTTTATAAATTTTCGTTTATTATTATTACTAATCTACAAGAATAGCAACTCTGCTTTAGTGCCCCTTTATCAGACCGTACAAGTGAGGAAGTAAACGTTAAAAAAAGTGAATGCTGCAATGAACAAATGCTTTTCCCTTAACTCCTATTAGCCATTCTGGATAACTCCCAAATGATTTTGTGTGTGTTAACTTAGTCTGCTCTGAATGTAACCCGAATAACGTGACTGGCTTGGTACAGACAGGGACTTACATATACCTGTCCTGCAAATAGGACAACTGTAGATAATGAGCTAAAGAATATATATTTCAGCTGACATCTTACCCCTGCCGGGTGGAATGTTGGAGCACACAATGGAGGCATATTTTCCAGACAGGCAGTATGTCCTTGTGTCGTAATAACAGTCGCTGAACAGAGCCTCGGTACCTGTACACCTGACACCGGACCGGACGATAGGCAGGGACTTATACCCGAACGCCGAGCAGCACAGGTGGATGCCGTACGGGTAGCCGAGGTCACGGCAGGCCACGCTGGCCTCGCGGTCCGTGAAGTTGTCATCGCAGACCAGCCCGTATGTCCTGGACGTGGTGTTGATGGGCACCTGTACAGCCCCGTACCCCGCATTCTCAACTAGTTTCACTGTGAACAGAGAAAAACTTTCAGATGAGGATGTACGTATCAGTGGAACTAATGCTGGTTCGAAGTGATGACGACATAAAAGAAACGGCGTCAACCGGTCAACATTACAAACAGCTGGCCAGCCAGCAGACCAGTAAGCCAACCAGCAAACCGGTCTTTGTATCATTGAAACAAAATCTTTCAGTAAATGCTAAACGATAGCGCAAAAGACACGAATGTATCAAACATGAAATTAATATTCTTGTAAAATATAAACAAGATATTTATTTATAAAAAGCTGTCTCGGTCTTATTTGCTTCTATCAAAGATACCCCTTTCCCTCTGTGAGGAATTGAAAACATAGTTAAATATAAAGGATCAATATAGGAGACCTCTGTGCAGATGTAGTTAATAATAATTTGAGTCAGATAAATTAGTGCTAATAAGCCACGCTTTCGTTAGCTTTCAGAAGAACATCAATAACAACTTTGTTAATGTGTCAAGACTTTTCACGACATTCTGAGCCATGTCATCTTGATGTCCGCATGACTTAGCCACTGACCTTCACTTTGACCCATGCACCTCACTCGTGGGATGTAGGATGGGGACGAACAGATGTTGGAGCTGACGCTGAAGTTGCTAACAGGACATTGCCATAGACTAGTCTCTGAACCACTGCAACTGTTCATACATTCAACATTGTAAACCAATAGTTATTTGTCTTCAAAAAAGGTAAATTATCATGATTTCAGGTTAGTGACGAATTAACCACAAGACCACTGTTTACTGATATCATGAGTCACAGTGCAGTTTACTGTTTTGTAAATCTTAAGGACATTTGGAGACGTGTAGCTAGTGAACCACGCCATTACAAAACCAGACAGGCCCAACCATACTATGATTTAATTTTCACTACAGTAAAAGCGCTTAACTTATGATCTCCAAAGATATTGAATAATGATTACTTCACGCTAGAAAGTATAGTCATAACATTCAAAAAAGCCCTCAAGTAATTTAAAAATAGATTAGACTTTTTAAAAAAGCTGTGAAAAGTGTACTAAGAACAAAAGCAGAAAACGACAGTTAACTGAGCTGCTAACCTAATAAAATACGTTGTAGAATGACCATGGAGTTTTATTTTTTGCATTACAGACCTTTTAAAAACTTGTAATGTGGAGCACGTCACGCGTGACATGACGTGACATATCATTACCTGAGGCCATACAGGTAGAAAGGACCTGTTTGGCTTTGGTCCCTGCTGCTGATGCTGCTGTTGTCCGTAGTGACACCGCCAAAATAGCCCAGAGTGAGGCACACCGCCGTGGCGTCATAGTTGGTGAAGTCGTTGTCACAGACTGTGCCCCACACACCGTTGAAACCGACCTCCACTTGCCCTGCCCTACTGATGGTACCTCCAGTCAACCGGAGCTGGCGGCCTAGGAGAAGAATATTTGCATTAAGTCCTTGTACAGAAGGGAAATACGAGTCGGTATGGTGCTACCTTAAAGAAAAGAGAGAGAGAGACTCAGAAAAACATTCTGCACGGTAGTCACCCAGAAGGACAGACTGACAGGAAATCGACAATCTTCCGAGCTTTGACTCTGTTCACAGATGAAAAAACAATTTTCTGGGATAACCAGGGCATGTTTTCTCTCGTGTTACTCGGCGTCTGGAAAGTCTTTGTGCTCTGTCCGTACGATATCTGATCAACTCACTCCCTCACCCCTTGTGTAGTTGTAGCACAGAGCCTGGGCAGCACCCTGGTAGCTCGTGACACAAGTGGACCAGTTGGAGGAGAAGGAACATTCACTGAGAGAGGTCTCGTTGCCAGTGCAATGGATGCTGTTGACGAAGTAGGCGGCGACACCCCGGGAGATGAACACAGTAATCTGGTAGATGGCCACGCCGTTGTTGTAGCCCAGGTCCTTGCAGTACACAGAGGCAGCAGCATCGTCCCAGTTGTCACGACAGACATAAGACTTGACTCCGTCCGCCATGACAACAACATGTCCACCCACTGCCATTGGGGCGGCTTGTAGGCCTGTGAATGAAATGTGAGGCGTGGAACGAAGGAGCTTTGATTAAGTGGGATCATAATGATGATGATGATGATGATGATGATGATGATGATGAGTATAATTATTCTGGTATCTATTTTTTTATTTAAATATTGACATCCACCCTATAGCTAGGGAAACAAGCAACTGTTACATGTTAAAATAGCCCACACACACACACAATGGCGGAATAGTGTAGTGAGCAGAGATAAAACACACAATTATTAGAAACTGTCTGGTGCATGGGTAGCTAAGTCACTTGCAGACACGTGTTACATCAACATTTTAAAAGCAAACATGAAATAAAATAGAATAATAAAGAATCATGAACACAGAGTGTTTGGAAAGAAAATGACACTCAAATTAACTTAAAGTACTTGTGTACAAACTAACAGTGTACAAACTAACTTCACATTTCGCTTTGTTACCTCGCTCCACCGGAGTTTCACTACAAAAAACTGTAGCGTATATATCACCGTTTCCGAATGGGCAGGTGATGTTCTGTTGTTCAGGGCAGTCTAAGAGGGAGGCCTCTGTGCCATTGCAGTTCAGGGCTGTGACATAAAAGTTGTATCCGTACATCGAGCCCCTGGGCAGGACACGTGAGTACGGGTAACCTTGGCTCCGGCACACGACTTGTGCGTCCAAGTCGTCGAAGAAATCATTGCAGATGTCAATCCAGCCTGATCCCCGGTTAATCTGCACCACGCCAGTGATGGAGTTGTTGGTGTTGTCGATAGAATAGGCTAGACGCACTGTCGATTTGAAAGTGGAGGGTTTTTTTAGGGACGGAAGGAACGGCGCAAAGCCTGCACTAAGCAAACCAAAGAGAGAACTAGACATAATTCTTTTGTCTTCCAGTAATTGTAGCTGGGAATTAATGGATTCAGTGATGAGATTGAAAAGACTAATTTTACGCACTTTAAACCTTTTTTTTCATCTTCAGTCATATTTTTTACTGACGAGACCGCACACACTAATTGACTAATATGTGTTTATATCTGAAAAAAGAAACAAATCTAAGTCTAAGCAAATTTAAACTGTGATCTAAGTAAATAAAAATTATTTTGAAAAAATGGATTTCCAGTTGCAGTATTCAAGCATGATATCTGATATGAGCCTTTTTAGGAAATAGTTTGTGCTTGCGACACGATCACTGTGAATAAAGAAGTTATATACATGTATCTATATACATACATTGTCTAAACATAATTGTTCCTGTCTACTAAACTTACCACCATCTGAACAGCGCACACCGAGGTCGAAGTCATGGTTGGCACATCTGTCTGACGGAGGGACAAACAAGCCCCTACTACGACACATGAAAACACTTCTCTCGTACCCATCACAGATGACCTCAGACATGGACACAGTCCCTGTACCTCTTGGAAATCTGAAAAGTGTACACAACTTTTACACAGTTCATTCCGTTTTCTCATACTTTTTTCACGAGATAGAGTGTCATCGTTTTATTATGGTATTCAATGGCTATTATTACGATATATGCTTATGCAGAATTATCTAGTTATATATTCACATTAATGAAACAGCAGCCAAGAAGAGCTAAACCCCACTGGAAACCAAACAACTTTTTGTTAAGGGATAGGAAATAATGAATTTAAAATATAATCTCAGAGGTAAAAGGAGAATATACCTTTCCTACATATGACCAGGAGACAATTAAGGAAGTACATCTAATGGAAACATTATTTTTTATCAGAATGGCGAGCAAATGAAGGCCCTATTACTCCGCAAGAATCTGCTTTAGCAGCAAAGAATATGAAAAATAAAAAAAGTTGAGGGCAAGATACGGTCAAATTCTTAACATTCATTTTTTAAATATACATTGTAATCTTTATTGTTACTTCAGTTAATGAGGGTTTTGAGAAAGGTGAGTGATCAGTTTTATAAAGGCAATATTGCAGATCTACATAAGTATACCTGAAATGTTATCTGAAATAAAAAGTCACAATTTTACTTTCTTTTTTTTTAAAAACACGGTGCGGCTACAGGTGAACGAAATTATTTTTATTCTGAAAATCAGCGTCTGAAAATCCTGACAAAAAAAAAAAAAAGAAGAGTGGGAATCATTGCCATTGAGGTTTATTTTATCGTGCTGTAAGTAATTACTATTGTTATCACACTATTCCATATACATTGCACGGGAGAATAAATCACGACGTGCTTCAGCCAGCAGTCCTGACACACACGTGATCTCACAAGTGACCATAGATTGAGAAGATAGGAGATAAAGTTTCTTACGTTCTAAACTTGCCGTCCTTGTAGCCGACCTGTATACACACCACCCTGGCGGCGTTATCACGGTTGTAGGTGTCGGGTACACACACTGTACCCACCTGGCTGCCGTACACCACTTGCACCAGACCCTCCTTGTTCGATGTCCCTCCTACAAGCTGTACTGCGATTACTAAAAGAAAAGAAACGCTTTCTTCGTAACAAGAACAATGAGCTGCTGTGTGTAGTGCTCTTAATTAACTGATTTATGCCGTTTACAGATTGCAGTTTATGAGTCTATTCGACACTTATTTCCACATGATGAACTGCCAGTCAAAATGAACACAAATGTAAACAAGTTTCCTTGACTGTGTCTCTCCACGAAAATTCAACAGTATCTCTACTATACACAAACAACATATTTATGCTGTGTATAATACAGGATATTCTACTGAGCGTATATTACTGTATCAGACTGCATCTAGATAATAGGGAGGAATTTGCAATGTGTATTCTATTATGTTTTACTCTGTACTATACTCTTTTTACGTTTCGTCTATCCTCCATCCCCGGAACTTATAAGTTATCCATAGAAATGAAATAGTTGAAATTGTAATAAAGGGGAAATTACTAGATTTATCTCTGTAAATTATTTCAGTTTTTACCCACCCGAGAGCGGTATTAACTGCTGATAAAACGAGTTTTAAAAACCACATCAGGGTTTAAAACAAGCCCACTTAATGTTCATCTCTGCGGACTCAAGCCAGCAAATGAAGGTTTTTTTGTTGTTGAAGAAATTGTCACTTACAGGTGTCGTTGAAGCACGCAACACCGACATCAAGTGGGTTTTCGTAAGAGTGAAAACACACTCCGCTGCTTTGGCAACTAAAGATGGACGTCTCGACACCTGTACAAGCCACGTTGACAAGCAGGTATGGACCAGTGCCTGCGTCCCAGACAGCCTGTGCCACACCACCACGGTACCCCAGTTGTCTACAGACCACGCCGGCGTCTACGTCATCCCAGTTGTCTGGACACACTCTGCCTCGAACACCGCCTTGACTGACCACGAGTCGGCCGGAGGAGTTGCCGAGAAGCCCTTGACTAGCGTGCAATGAAACCGAGAAATCTAAAAACAAAGTACAGGGAGTACAAACATTCGAGAGTACAAACTCGCAACCTTCTACTTTCTACTCAGGTCTCACACCAACCGGCTACTGAACCCGCACCAGCCCCACGAATTTCTGCTGGCTCCTGGTGGTCACTACTGGCTACTGTGTCCACTAAAGCACCCGCCTTACAGTCCATAGCCTGCTGTTCACTGGTAACTACTGTGTCCACTACCAACACCCGCCTTACAGTCCACCCCTAGCCTGCTGTTCACTCGTAACCACTAACAGTACCAGACATACACAATGAAACGCCGTATGTTGTTTCTGATTTTCATCATCTGAGTATGGTTGTTACAGACTTGTAAGCTGTAATTTTACTGTAATTTACTTATTGAGCTCGATTACCAGTAAACATGAATTGAGGGGAAACAAAGATTGACCAAATAATAGGAATAAATGTGACACAGTGGAAAAGAAAACAATATGTGCACTGTTGAATCATATCTTCCTAAGTAACACAATGTTAGATGTTAAAATTACTTAATTTTAAGAGTGTAGAAAGTATTTAAGAGCATAGGAAGTGTTAATAAGAGTGTGGGAAAGGTTTACATGAATGTAGGAAGGATTTATAAAGCTTTCTATATATATATATAGTAAAATAAATATAACATCGCTACTTCGTGGATTTTCACCTACCGCGGGAGGAGGGAATCTGGAACTAATCCCCGCGGTAGGTGAGTAATCATTGTACTGAACATGAATGACAATTGTTTTCCTATCTTAAACAATAAGACACAGGGCTGAGAAATGGGAATACAGAAACATGAAAATATATGTTACATTCCTGATGTTGATGCTGCAAACAGCCGACAAGACTGAAACTCACCAGAGCTGCGAGAGCCGTTGAAGCAGTATATAGAGGCATAGTTGAATCTGCTTGCACTGTTACAGACGATTGGGAAATCCAAACACGATGAAATGGTTCTCATACCCCTGAGGCAGTCAATGGTACGGAGCGGATAGGAGGCATCGTAAAGTCCAAAAGCTCCTACAACATACGGGAGTACACTGAGTGCAATATCTCCATTCTGTTCCTCAGTTTACAACATAAGAATCAAGTAGATCATACATTACCTGTCCACTACATGAATAAGAATATATAGGATCCTTAATCTCACGCTCACCACAAACAATGTTTCCTCCCAGAACAAAGAGTAAAGTCTTTGAGCAGAGAGAACAAGTTCTTCTACAGCAAAAGAAATGCTAAGCAGTCTTTGTCTTTCCTCCGAAGAAAAAAAAACTTAAATCGTTCCTTTATATTGCTGATATTTTTCTCAGCCAGTAAACCGGTAGAGTTACTGTCAACTAGCGTAAATATTTGTTGCTGATGACATTGGTGATATTTTACTATCACTCTTCACTCCTCACGATCGTCTCTAGCATGAATGCATGCCTTTCTCTCTCTCTCTGGTCATATGCGTTTCCTGCGAGTCTTTAATACATTTGTTGTTATTGAGAAGTTATTGATTACTAGCACTGTATGCCTATTCTTATAAAGAAATAAACAAAGCTATATACTTTAACAGACCTGATCTCAAAGCATATCCGTGTTCGAACCCCAGCTCCCAACAAGCAGTACTAATGGTGTAGTGTGCCAATCCCAGATCACATAGAACATACGTAGTCATATCAATGTTGACCAGAAGTATCCCTGTGGAATGATCTCCTCCGATCAACTGAACTGAAACATGCGAGAAGAAATAGTCTTGTCAAGTCTAGAAAATCATGCATTTATGGAATGCTGAGCTAAATATCAATATAGATGATGTGCCAAGGCTGAACAAGCACGTGACATGAAAATACTCAAGTATCATTATGAATACCATTCACGACTCGACAAGCACGCTGAGTAAACACCTCAGTGAAATCTGAGTATGGATGCTAGACTACGGTTGAATAAACACTCTTTCAATATGAAATGGTAATAATCTTCTCGTGGTTCTCATTATAAGACTCAAGTGCATTTTCTAAATGTCGTTGTTGCTGGAGGCAGAAATGTATTGTAAGACTCTGTCGGATCTGAGGAAGGAAAGAAAGCTTTAAGCCCAAGTGGTGACGACAATGCTGATGATTATTGTGACCGACGTGGCACTCTGTCTGTTGAGGAATGGAACCATTCCTGCAATGCATGCACGCTGCTTAAACCAGGGACAATACAAGAGATATTGGCCAGGCATATGTTAGTGTACCCTGTGACGTTCCTTAAAGGAATTATCTTTCGTAATGATAAAAAAAAACCCTAGTCCAAGAGCCACTCAGTGTAAGAGAGAGCCGACACATCTAATTCCATCGTTGTTTACATTGATAACGATGAAAACTTTATTGTTTAGTAAATGTAAGCCTTCCCAAACAACACCGTGTCGGACAAGCATATAGACCTGATGAGTGAGTGCTCTTGTCAAGATCCCTAGCCACAAGGTTTTGCGGATGACTACCAAGGCCATTTTCATCTTTACGCTAATTAAGTCGTGTGCTGATAGTGACAATGAATAAATAACTGATTCACGTCTGCTAAACTGAAACTTTAGGCGAAGGAGAGATTGCACTAGTCACCTTTATCAAAGCAGATGACCCCCGCGTCCTTGCTGTGGTCACCGCACGCTGCCTCTGTCTCCAGCCATCCACTGCTCCGACAGGCCAGCAGACTGGTGTCCGAGGTCCTACAGGCGACTCTGTCCAGCGCCACTTGACCTGTGCCCGCGCCGTAGTAAGATCTCTGCACCAGGAAAAAATATAATGTTGCAGTATGAAATTTCATCCTTTCTTAGACAACTAGACGCAAGTTGCCTGTACAGAAATGTTTGGGTAAAAGCTCTGTTCTTTTGTCAATTTATATTTATAAACTAGTAGTTACAATAATTTTTAAGGAAAAAAGAGACAGATGTCTCTGTTTTATCTTTACTTTCTGTTCAAACGCTTTACTATTCTAAAACATTATTTTAAGGAGACGATTACTGCAGGACACTAACGAATACTCAAGTACCCGAGCAGGTTGTCCGGACTGGTAGCCCAGGAGTCTGCAGACAACTGTAGCTGCGCTCGCATTCCAGCCGTTGTCACACACGGAGTAGGTTTGTCCGTCCATCAAGATCTCCACTCGGCCGTAGCTGGAGCCTCCGCCGGCCAGTCTTACCTCGGGGGCAGCTGGTAGGTTAGAGTGATGGGGAGATAATTACTTGATGTGTTTACTGTTATAGAAGGGGAGGCAATTACTTTCGCGTAATTTACCGATTGAGAGAAAACATGTCATGTGATGATTGCATTATTTTCTGTTTTCTCTCTATAATTAAGTAAATAGTTATTAATAGTGTTCTTGCATCCAAAGCTGGCGTAATTTCTATCTGTAATCTTTCTCCTACCAAGCCCCATCAACTTGGATATTGATGATATTTTACTATCACTCCTCACTACTCATGATCGTATCTATCTAGTATGAATACATGCCTTCTCTCTTCCTCTCCTAACCTTTGGAACCTGTCAGCCTTCTTCACTCTGATTCTCTGACCACCCTTCAGTCTTTTAAGAACGACGACCTCACTGTGACCCTGTCTTGACCATGAGCGTGTATAACCTGTGTCTGTCATTGAGTAAGTGTATGTTGTAGAAGCGAAAGAGTCTGTTCTATGCGAATGTGGTTGTTGGTGATTTAGTCTCTCTATGATTTGTGTAAAGCGCTCTGAGCAAATCTTTGGATAGGCGCTATATAAATTTTATTATTATTATTATTATTATTACACCTCTTGAATGAAATTTAAGTAATGAAATACCAAAGTGATTAGTGGAACACCTAACATGCAGTAGTTTGAAAGGAGATTTGAACTGCGAGATTAAAGAAATGAAGGAAAGAGAAGAATATGAAGAAAGAAAGAAGGACAGAAAGTCTAAGACACGTATACTTGCATGTGGAGGAGCACAGAACACGGGCCGGTCTCTGACAGTTTCCAGTTTGTCCCAGGGTCCGACGACACATTGCTCAAGACTAGTTTCATTCCCTGTGCAGTTCAGGCCATTGACCCAGACGCTGCCATATAACTGAACTGTCTCTGGTCCACCGAACCTGAACGCGATAAGCAATGGATGAATTCTTCGTGCGCTTATGCCACTGAAACTATCTTTCGTGCATTATTCTTTTAAAGTACAAATCATCTCTTCTTAAGAAATCATTATCTTCTTTTGATTTATTTTTAATAGCAACTCAGTTACTCAAAGTTTTGATCATAGTGACGTATGCAAGTAGTCCTTATACTTCTGTAATTCATGTATAAAAGCAAAACTCTGCACGTTAGAGTTTGTAGATATTACAGAAATTCTACCCAGCTGTTTCTAAAACTCTCGCTAAAAACATAATCAGCAAGAGTTATCCGTAATCGAAGGCAGTGCTGGTTATCCTGCTGAAGACGGTGCTAGACCGATGGCCAAAGAACTGACCTATACAACATCCACATGACCACAGATCCAAACTCTCTTTACTTCGAGGTGATTACGAAAAACGACCCCAAGGACCCTGATGACCTGCAGGTCTTGCGTGGGGAGGTCGAACGGGCCATCTGCAGCCTGAAGGGTGGGACATCTCTCGGTGTTCAAAAAACATATAAGCGAAGTACTGCTCAAATGTGGCGGGACAGAGACAGTGAAGGTACTGACAGGTGTTCTAAAATTTGGAATACTGAGAACTGGCGAAAAGAACGAACGCAATCACTGGTCAATCCCTTGCTGAAAAGGCGTAAACTAAGTCAGTGCCACAACTACCAGAGAATAAAACTAATAAGTCACCCAAGTTAAGTTGTGTTGAAGGTGATAAAGAACAGCCTGACGCTGATGACGAAGGAATTGCTCGCAGAGGAACAGGCCGGCTTCAGAGGAGCCCTTAGGAGCAATGTTAATTAAACAAATCTTTCTCAGCTGCATCTTGATCAGAAACTTCCAATACATGCATCAAAATCTTTATTTAATTCAAGAAAGCCTAAGATAGAGTCCGGTAGAGAGGCTGTGGAACGTGATGCTAAACAGTGAAGAGGGAATAGAGGTCATCGTCCGAACCAGTCAGTCACTTTGGTAGCTCTTAAACATGGTTTATTTTGACCATTAAGTGAACAACCTTTGGCGAAACCTCTGTGCGAATACAATTTTTCAGAGGATTGTAAATAAGACTCGTCATTGTTTAATTGTACATAATGGTAGAGTGAAGAACTGCTGATACCTCACTCCCCCGCCAGAGAAGCCCAGCTCCTTGCAGACGACACGTGCCGCGGCGTCAGTCCAGTTTGAGTCTTCACAGACAAACCCCCACACCCCTCTGTGGCGCACTTCTACCAGCCCCCAGTTAGTAGAGTCGTTGAAAAGACGCACTGAATGGGCTGTGGAAATTTATTTTAAGAAATTCCGTTGATGTCATGATCACGAGGGCAGTCACAAGTGCCAGAAGGAAAAGAGAGTGTAAATAATTACTCGTTGTCTGTTGTTAACTGTGTGTGTTATCGGAATGATAGGATTACACTTTTGGGCCGAACTGAAGAGCGTAAGCCGTTGCCCTGGGGAAATTTGGGGAACTAAAAAACAATCATCTTGCTTCCAAAGCCACCAAGCTGTGTCAGTCAAATGTTGGTTTACTCGTGAAGCCGTAATTATAAGATGGTGGCAACGGGACCCTGGGTCCGCATGATCTGGACATCACATTATAACTATAAACACAAGAAGCTTTTCTCTTCGTTCCCGATCTTGCCCTGGGAAACGACTTACTCTCGCTTCATATCTACTGCCTTCGAATAAACGCGATATAAAGACAATTGTTAGCTGTCAAAAACAACACATCCTTTAGTGTGCTATATGAGTTCCTCTGTGTTCAACTATGTCATAGTGTATCACGTTGTGTCTACGTGAATGTGCGGTAAGTAAAGCTATTCCTAAATAGTACTGTGACTACGTGACTTTGTATGTCTACTGGATGCTGTGTCTACGAAACTTCGGGATCTAGCGGAAGGAACAAAAGGAAAGGAAGAATGGAGACGGCACCAGGTGAAGCAGTGAGACGAGTAACACATCATCTTACCTGGAAACTCGTAACACACGATTCCTACGTCTTCGTTGTGGCTACAGTTGTGCCTGCCCCACGGCTGGGAGCTACACTGACCCAGGTTGGATTCAGAGCCTTCAGACAGGTAACATCATCCAGCCATATTGACCCCGTGCCCTCACCGTATTGTGTCACACTCACCGCCTGCAACGACATGACAGTGAAATAAAGCAATTAAACACTTCTCATTCTAGTGTTTGAATGTTAAGTAACATATATCCAGGCATGATCAATCTCCGGGTCTGTATGTGTCGTGAGATGTAAGTATGAAGTAAGTATGTGATGACTGAGCGAAATAGCTTGAATACCTTGCAGTAGACAATGGAACGCTGGGTAACATGGTAACATGAGGCTAAAACAACAAGAGGCACTCAGCAGGCGGTATAGCCTTCTGAGGACCAAAAAAAAAAATGACATGCAACTCGATCTGGATCCAGATGAAAAAAATAGCTCTAGGGATTTAAACATACAAACATCAGAGCACTATATTTTCCATTCAGTCCTCCATCACCTGCCCCTGTTCTCCAAGGCCCAGCTGCCTGCAGACGACACTTGAGGCTGCAGTGGTCCAGGAGTTATTACACACTGTGCCCCAGGTATCATTGTTTATCCTGACCTCAAGGCGACCTTCTCTCGTAGTTGCGCCACCCACGAGCCTCACCTCCATCGCTGAAAGAAACAAAAATCTTTCTGTAAGATTGCTGGTGTACGATCATAAGAAACTGCTCTTCAAATGCACCAGTGGTGCGTGTCGCTTGTTGCTGGGGTGATCGAGGCGCGGGGGCCAGGAGGGGGGCCCGGGGGTTGGTGTGACCAGTTGTTTATTCCGGTTGGGGGCATCTCTCGGCTGAGAACTTTTAGTAGGTAACAGACCCTCTTTGTGGTGCGTCGTACATCAGGGCACAGACATTAAATCCCCTGGACAGCCAACTCAGGCGCGGGAACAGATCTCTTGTGTCGCGCATGCGCTGGACCACGCCAGGCATTCGCCTTTTCCGGTTTCGTTTTTCACAGTGTATCGAACGGGGCATCCATTAGTTTATTTCTTTTGTGGTGTATATACTTGTATGTGTGTTTTATAACATTTACAGCGGCTGGGGGGGAGGGGTGGTCTCTTGCTTATTTGGTTTTATTATCTGATTTATTAGCTCTTTCTCTGTTCTTTCTTTCTTTGTTATTTTTTTTTCTTTTGGGTTGGTGGGTCGCATCTTGTGACCGCCGATAAACATATGTTTTGTACTGTCCCTACGTGTGCGTGTTTATCTGTTCACTGAGGGGCCATTGGCTTTCTTGCTGGCGTCGGGCGTGTGAGAGTCTGTCTGTGTGACTGTGAGCGTGTCTGTGAGAGTGAGTCCCGAGACACCAGATCGCGTTACGCGTCACCAGCGTCAGTTTACCCAGGTTTGACCCCTAAGTACTTTCTCCCACAAAATCAAGTGCAGGGAAGATACATCGGTTCACGAGCGGAAGTATAAAGAGATGACACTGAAAGTAGAATAAAACTCATCTCCTTTGATGTCCTGTTCGGAAAATAACGGTGCTGGTTACCAGGTCCTACTGTCACAGAGTCTCGACCTGACAGATGTATTGTCGCTATATTAAGTAAAATGTAATACTGCATCAATATGTTGTGTATTTATAAAACCAATGTAAAGTATCGTTATTAAAACAGTGATATGCGGTGTATAGAAAAACAGAATCGTTTGCTTACGTAGTATACAGGAAAACACATCATTCTAAAAGATTTCCTATATGATATCTTTAAATATCACCAAATCATGTAAAACAAAAATTAGCATGATTATCAAGTAGTAAACAAGAATTCTACGAATATGTTTTACAATTTCTTTTCTTTTTTGTGAAAAACGTTAACGAAACGTTCATTTATTTATCAAAGGAAAAAATTCCTGCAACAACTTAACCTTTAAACATCATGTAACAACTTAGGCTAAAGACGAAAAAAACTAGAGAGAAAAAACTAGAGAGGGAAAAAACAGAGCAAATCATTCGATGTAAACTGAATGACACTCACGCCCAACAGAGACCTGTTCTGTTTCCCAGACTGTTAGAAGCAGCATCGTCACCACACACAGAAACACAGTTAGTAGCCTCCCCATGACTGCTTGCCTTCCTTTTGTTAATCTTTTAAAACTTTATTCACGTCCTCATCCAATCTTTGGTTTATAAATTCTGATCATAACAGCTTCTCTTCGGCTCGGTGAAGTTACCGAAGTCGATGACACCCCCTTTGTGCGGTGTTCTGCTCCCCTTCTTTCCTTTTAATCTACTATCATTTGTAAAACTCATTTTCATTGGACGAGGCAGGCGTATCCGGGATATTGCGCAGTGAGCATGCTCTTGGCATCTCTCTGTGGGCGAGACAGTGCTTCATTGTCAAGACCAGAGTTGCACTGAGTGAATGTGTCCTTCGGCGTCTATTTGCTTAGGTCCTATTACCTTGACTAATATCACAGGTTATATAAATATTAGTTAACACAAATTAAAGTATTATATGAATAATTGGAAACGAGGCTGCGCCTGACAGACTGAAGTTGCTTTGTTCTCCAGCGATTTTTCTGGTTTCTTGAGCAGCGTTTTTGGTTTTTCCATATTGATAGATTTCTTTTAGTTACAAATGGTATTTGTTTCTCTTAAACTTTTATTTCATACTGTTTCTACTGCGTGTAATTGCCTTGCTTTCTGTTTCTGTGGATTTTACTGTAACTATGAGGAAAAAACATGAAAAATATAAAATGAAAAGACATTTTTAAAATTCTTCCTGCAATATCGTAAACAAAAAAGTCTTACTTTGCAATTTTTCTATTGCATATTGCAAACCTTCACTAGATTAGAAATTACTTTTTAAAGTCACTTTTGATTTAAAAGATAACAAATAATTTCTGTTAGAAAAGTAAAAGTACATTCAAACTTAGCTTACGTAAGATGCACTCTTAGTTATGAACCTGTAAACAAGGCAGTGCGCATGGCATTCAGATTACGCATGTGCCTCATGTCAGATCAAGATGGCTGACACGCCCACTAGACCCCAATCTCAGTCACAGACGACGATGGTCTATTTGCGGACCAAAAAAAAAAAAAAAAATGTGTTATGTGCCATGCTATCTTCGCAAGTGGGAAAAAGTACTGGCCTCTTGGTTTCTCTTCATCTTGCAGACTAATGTGCACGCACATTGGTTTCTTGTTTTAGTGGTTAATTAGCTTACTAGTTTAGTGGTTCATTAGCTGACTAGTTTTATGGTTCTATTGTGCAAAGGGCGATTAAGGCCGCCGCATGGGTTTGTATGGGTTGCAGGGTGATGTGATAATTATGCTAGTAATAATAATGGTAGTGGTAGCATTGAGCTGGACATAGCTTGAGTAGTTACCCGGATAAGGAGACTACACGTTATTACATATTTAGCTCACTATGCTTGCTTGTTGTCTGTCAGGTTCAGATTTTCTAATCGGTTTCCTAAAAATCTAAATTTTTTACCTGTTTTTTCCTGGTTAAAATGCAATCACTTCCAGCACTCCACAAGTAGTATTTGTTTTTAATTTTTTATAGGAACTCAAAAGCCAAACAGGGGAGATAGATACCTGCTACTGTAGAATAAATATAGTATCGGCTATCTCCCTAGTACGGCCCATGAGAAGGAAATAAAAACACAATGTAGAACGGGGTAAAAAATCAATAACAAAAATCAAAAAGACTAAAAAGTGTAAAATAAAATAAGTAAATTATTTTTTTTAAACACAACTTTATTTTAACAGCACTAAAAATGGTAAAAAATTGTTCCCTAGTCTCGGGATTTTCTTTAATACATGTAACTTAAAATATTGAAGTGAATATAGTGTGAAGGAACTCTTGGAACTTGGAACACTCCGGTGCCCCTTACACTTTTATACAATAAAATGTATTAATAAAATCCTGAGACCAAAGAAAATATCGTTTTTCAAATATCACCAGAAGTAACTGGTAAAAATGGTTTTTAGTACATTTCCAATAGAAATGTTTAAACACTTTTTTAAAACTTTTATTTCATATTATAGCTCCCTACAGAAACAATGTAAATCTGGTATGCAATGAACAGTCCTGTCTCGGATTTCATGTCTAACTGTTGGGTCTGGTTGTTACTTGGACTGAAACGACATTTCCCGTACAGCTGTCCGTCACTTTGACTGATTCACCGTGTACTTGGATGTATAAATAAATATGCCACCGTATCGCGAAGCAGGAACGAGAAACAAAGAAAGAGAACGCGCACGCGAGTGTGTGTGTGTGAGAGAGAATGACATCTTCCCTCTGACTAGGAAACGTCTCATAGTGTACTCCAGAGAGTCATCAACTTATCATTATATCAGTTACATTGTCATGTAGTCTACATTTGTTTATGTCGTTGGGTAGGGAGGGTGAGAGAATTCTGTCTGCCGCCACTATACATGGGCGTGCTGCTAATCTTTACCAGATCACGTTTCATCCTTTGCTGTCTTCTCACCTCATTCTTAGTCGTTGTTTTCTTCTTCTTGTTTTCTGTGTCATGTTTTTTTCTGGCAAACGGCATGCGATATTTGATTAAAGTTGTATTTGGAGATTCGTATCCTTTAGCTCCTGTTCACTCGAAGCTTTGCGATGCGTCTCTTTCCAATTTGCACGATTTCTGTAAAATATGTTTGTGCACAGCATCGTGCCGTGAGACGAGTTCAGCTTTGTGCCAACGTTCAGCACGAACAGTCTGAAAATTATGTGTTCGTAAATATTTTCTGTTTTTAACAGTATCTGAGTGTTACATCAGACATTTATTTCATCTGCACGTGTTTACTGAAAGCTAAACACCAAAAGATTCTTTTTTATTGAGAAGCTAACTCTGTACAAATAATGAGAAAGGGTATGTGGGGGCAGGTTGTGTTTGTACTACTGGAAATAAATGCTTTAATGTTCTTTTACAAGGGATCATTAGCTGGCTGGCTGACCGTAAGTTCGTTCTTCTTCTTATACTTTGTCGAATCCGTCTTTTAAAAATGTCTCAACAGTAAATAAAATGTCCTATTATGAAAATGAGGATATCACAAACAAAATGTTGATAGATAGATATACCCTTGCAAGTCTTGGGAAGCTTTGTCTACCGTATCTACGACAAATGAAGCTCTGGTTTCTCCTTTTCAATCTAAAGTAGGGTCTGTTGTGTACTGAAATGGTTCAGTTGCCGTATCTAAAGCTTGTTATTTATCGTTGTGTAAAGTACATGTAGAGTATGTGATACTCTAAGTCTTGATCTTACAGCGAGTGTTATGTTCCATCACTTTCTCTCTGCAAAAGTACGAGGCACCTTTCAACCCCGAGCTTGCAACGAGGAACAAGGGGCGTGTCACTTGTCTGCATCCATCACCACTACCCCGGCCCTCCCCCCCCCCACCTAGCAACATAAATTAGTTATTTTGACCGTTGTAAATATTCCTGTCAATGCATAATACATGCGAAGAACTTATTTGACTACTGCAAAATTGACAAATAAAATTTCACAAGCACAGCGATGACATGAAGTTAATGCTCACTATTATGTTTCAATAGCAACAAGAACAGTAAATGACTGGTTTCAACGCCGTGAAAGATCAGCTAAGTTCTGTCCAAGAGACTCTGAGTTCACTTGGGTCTGACATCAGCGACTTACGATCCAGAATTGTGCACATAGAAGAGTAATTCGATCAAGTGCACAGAAAGTTTCAAGAAACAACTTGTTCAGTTACAGATATGGAAGGTATGCTAAACGAGTTCATGTTAACTATACATGAAAAGATCCAACAAGTTACAGGCGTATTCAAGGAAAGACAGTCTTAAATTCTACGGAATACAGTAATAGGACAAAGAAACATTGTCCATTTGTGCTCAGAGGGTGGTGGACGCTTTACATGACACTGTTCCTGATAGAGCCTGGGCACTTTCCGACATAGACCGTACACAACGGGTAGGTCCGTATCATAGGGGTAAAGCAGGCGTCTTATTTAAGCTTCGTCTTAGTATATGAGTGACGCTAGACTTACCAGAAAAACAAACAAATGTTAAATTATCTACAAGGAAACGGTAAACGTTCTTAGGCTTTTTTAGTAAAAGAACTTCCCTGCGTCAATGGCTTTGAATTTGTTTGGCTCCAGCAAAGTGTCGGTAACAAGAACATGTTTTTAAAAACCTTTCGACAAAGACTTATCGCTTGTTTCCAACAAGAATGGCACAATGATATATGCCTAAGCAGGGCCGCCGAGAGCCAGCACGGGCCCCGGGGTAGACGATCTCTCCGGGCCCCTTGTAACTGTAATCGTAAATTGTTTTCACAGTATATAATAATATATTTACCATTCGATTGTTAATATCTATGTTTCCTTCAGTAAAGTCACATAGGCTGCAAACATTAGGACAGGTGCTCTAGGATTTTATTCACTACTTGAACATAGAGTTGTTAAAACCTGAGTGGTTAGTAATGATAACAAATTACATTAAAGGGTCAAACTTGTAGTACTCAGCTTCATAGAAAAAATCCCCAGAGTGAGGAATGTTACATCAACCTTTCTTTGAAAGAAAAGGAAAAGAAAGGAAACAAATCCACTGACCAGACTTGACGGGAGCGGGGAACAAGTGGGTCTCGTGTACCTGGGCCCGCGGCTGGTCAGTCCGGCTAATACCGGAGAAAGGCACTATTATTATTATTATTAGTGGTAGTAGTGGTGGTGGTGGTAGTATTGGTGGTGGTGGCGGCAGCAGCAGCAAGAACAAATATCTCGTACTCCATTGCTGACATATGGTGACTTGGACAATCGTTCTCAAATACAACACAGGTGCTTGACATATCCTAAATCTAATATACTGAGTAATAAATGAACATTTTTAAAATGATGCGTTCACAATTATAAAAAAATGCAGTTGACACACTTACTTCGAAAATCAACACTTTATTAACATGTGTAGCCCGGAACGTTTGTTTTATTTCCAGCATCTTTTATAATAACATATATATATAATAGTCTTTTAGTAAAAATTTTAGTATTATTGGTTAAATAGTAGTCTTACGATTTTGCTAGTGATAGTATTAGTAGAGGGCTAGGCGGTGAGTGGCGCTGGACGTGAAGCAAAACAGAGAAGAAAGCAAGGGGGTCAACACGGTGCTTGACCTACAGAATTAAAAAAAACTGCAACCACTCAACCTGATGTGAATATGTATTCGGAATATGCATATATTGGGAATATATGAAAAACTGTCAATATATGTGTGCTCTTCGATACCCTTGATTGTCTCGACAAAGCAAGGAAAATATCAGTAGTCTCCTCGAGCACAATGCTAAAACTGACAGTGTGAGGGCGCCATTGAGGTGTGTGCTCGATCGAAAAAGCTAACAAAATATAAATAAATAAACTGAGCGTGACAAACGTATGAGCTTAAACAAGGACATGTGCGAGCATTAGTAAGTAAATAGCAAAGTTTTCATGCAGCTAAACGAGGAACAAATAAAATTTGATCAATAAATATGTATTACATTTTCTAAATGTTATATTATATCCTTAATTGTAAAAAGTCATTTTCAGAAGTCAGTTGTAACTAAATTAAAAATGCAATGCTGGAAATAAACCATCAAATAAAAATTACAGGAGTTTAGCTTAGACAAGAACACATTTGAAATGTGCTTAACAGTAATACACTTGGAAAAATTAACCCAAATGCGCCCAATTAGTAACAGAAAATCAATCATAATACAACGTAGACTTTAATGACCGGGATTGATGTCTATTGAATTTTGGTCTGGAGAAGATTTACTTACCACTCTCGAGTGAATTCGATTTGGACATTTTAATTTTTTTTAAACGAGTTCAAGCTTCTTCAAAAAGTTGAAATATGTATGGCTGTATTCTAAAATGAGGCGTTTCATACTTTGAGCAAAAAATCGCTTCATAAATACAACCAGAGCAACGTTAATTTTTTTGTCATGCATGGATTTTCTGAACTTCACCATACTCGTTGTTACAAACACTACTTTAACGTAACAGAACTCTTCAGTGTAGGAAAGTAATTTTCCTCTGCTTTCCTAGTGGCAGGTGAGAATTCTGGTTGAAGGCCGATATCTTGAAATTTAAGTAAAATTATGCATTGAAAAAAAAACCAGGAATGATGAACACCGTATGACGAGGCACAAATGAGAAAACTTCACACTTTATAAGCTCTACAATGGAGAGAAAGCGAAAGCATTTGGCAGCAAAGACAGGATTAAGGAGACCACCTCTGCGTGTCGTCAAAAGGTTACTCAAACCATCAGCAAAAGAGAACAGCACCGGCGATGACGAAGAGCTTCCGGTTACAAAATCTAAACTGGAGTCCGCAGAGCTTTCCGACACAGGAAGCCTCTCTTCCAACACCGTCTTCTCAGCAAGATCCTCTGCTTCTAGCATGTCGGATGTACAGTCAGTCAAACCAAAAGCAGACCATCCGGTTTCTGTAACATCATCTGCTCAATGTCAGCCTTGCAAGCACAAGATTCACTCTGCTCAGCAAGAAGACTGGAGTGGGAAGGAAGCGGCCAGTATGGGACTTAAATGGTCGACTGCAGGACATAGAATACATGCTGAGCCAGCAAGAAGAGAAAACAAACATCCCGCACTCTCGGCTGGCGTCCAAAGGAATTGCTCACCTTGAGCAGCAGTTGTCTGGAGATCTTGCTCACCATGATGAGTTGCCACAAAAAAAAATATGCACTCAAATTTTGGGAATTACTATTTTACAATGAAATTAACCTGATCATAAAAAATGTTGCACTCATGGTGTCCTTTAACAGTTTGTTGCTTGCACACAAATAACATACATCAAGAGACAGAGAAAGACAAGGCTTTCATCGCAGTGGACAACAGTGAGCTTCACGATTAGCTTTCCCACGTAGATGTATCCACGAAGCTGGAAGAATTTTGGAGCAAACTGATTGAGGACAGCATTTTCCAGTAAATTTACACCGCTAACAAATACAAAGTAAAAACTAGTCTGTAAAATAGAAATATTCTAAAGGGAAACCTATTCTTCTTAACATTGTACATCAAAGGGTTTATTCAAGACTTTAACCTCTTAAGATGCCATGTTTCTTTGCTCTGCAAAATGTTTAAATAGGACATCATCTCGTTAAGCAAACATTTATTCGATGTAGGCGTTTAGTCAGGAAGACGTTGCGAACGTTGGTAAAGAGTTGACGGAAACCAACCTCTGTGATGTCACCCATCCACGTACAGGGCGTCGCTGGATCGAATCGTATCTTTGTCCCGCTTTCTGGTATTACACATCATCTTCTGCAAATTTATCGAGTAAAACTAATGTCGTAAAGCGGATCGCTCAAACCAGGGTCATAGTAAACAATATTCTCAGAAAGGTCAGTACCTCGGTTTACATCCCCTCGACCGTTCTTCCTTTTGAGCTTGTCGCGCACTTGACTGATGAAGCCACCTGCTCCAATGACATTAAACCAGGCCTTGTCTCCCCTTCCGCGACCAGCCGCTCTACCTTCCTTCCATAGATAATGGCGCCGACGGTGATAGCTATGACGATGGCGACAATAAAGACGGGCACGACAATAGCCGCTGTATAGGAGCCTGAGTGTGTTGGTGTCAGCTGTGACTGTGTGGAGTCGTGGACTGATGACGTCTCTGGAGACTCACAGTCGACTGTAGTGTACGTCACAATGCTGGTCACAGTGTACGTCACACTAGTTGGAGGACAAAAAACCCCTGCAAAGACACAAGAAGAATGAGAAGTTGATTGTTGGTTCTTTTTACAAAGTGAGATGTTAGTTATATTTCTTCCTCTTTTGCTACATCACAGATAATTTGTTAGAAGAGGGTAAGCATGGAATTTGTGAGAAGACGTCAACATTACTTCTGTCCTTGTGACGTTATCTCTTGTTTTCATTAGTGTGTACGTGTCATGTTATGTCTAGTCCCCTTCAGACTGTATCCCTCACCTGAGCAGATGACGCCCGCATCGATGGAATGGCGACAAAAATAGCTGTCACCGAAGCCTATGAAGGCACAGTCCTGTAGCCGCGTCTCCGTCCCCAGGCAGCCCACCTTGTCCAGCCAGATCCTGCCCTGACCCTCACCGAACCTGCAGCAGCAGTTTAGCAATCAGACCACCCAATTATTAGGACCAAAATGATCGCGTCCTGATGGGGTCCGATTAACAAAAATCAACTGTATTTTAATATCACACGGCACGTTGCCATGTACACAAATTTTAACCGTAGTAGTTCTTGGCACATTGAAAACACTTATATTTAGTGATTTTTTCAAATTTTTAAATAATCACGTGACTCACGCGCCGATTTTGGCTCTTTTTCCAGTAGCGTAGCCGAGCTGGTTACAGACGACAGTCGCATCGAAATCATCCCAGTAGGAATCGCAGACGGTACCCCACTGGTCAGGTCCCTGGAGAAAAACCTCCACACGTCCCGAGCTGTTAGTGGTGCTGCCAGCTAGACGTAGGTTTGTGATAACTGAAGAGAAGTCTAACGGTTACTATTGGTTCTAACTACACTTAATTTACCAGTCGGAAACAAACATAAAAAGTTAATGAGGAAAATAAGACACAAAAATGAAGACATAAACGATTTTTGTTAACATGATACCCATTAAAAAATTAGATGCCAGGAACTCAACAAGAAATAACAAAATTAAACAGACTAATAGTAACACAAACACTTAGAAACGAATGGGTAGTAGTAAAGATTATATTAGGAAGTGATGTTCAAATAGCAAAACTTCCATCACAGACAATAAAAATAAAGTAAATGCTTCTAGCGTGAATTAGTTTCAAATGCAACACTAGAAGGAACACAAGTACATTTGAAAAGAATGCAAAAATGTAATATTCTTTAGAAATAATGGACGATGAACGACACAAGTACTACAAAGAGTAATTTTATTGTTAACAGGGAGGGGAGGATACAAAAATCAGTAACCAATGCGAAATGTACTACAATGTAAATAAACAGATCGTAGCATGTTTCCCTCACCGGTGTCCTTAGAGAAACACTGGACGTGTAAAGTGCGGTAGCTGCTACACGATATCTTGTAGTAGTATTGAATACTATTGTTGAAGCCAGTGGATGTGCACAAAGGTAAGGAGCTCTCATTACCTTGGCAATTCAGTTGGTAAAACCAGAACAAGTTACTGGAAGGATCTTCAAACCTGTAATGATATCACATTAAAGACAAACCTGCTGTGAAGACGAGAGCCTTGAGTGGATGTGGAATCTTTTTATGTGCAAAGCAAAAAGCACTGGCGGATCTGTTAACATGTAGGAAACAGAAAATAGGACTGACATGCATACGAATATTTACAAACTTTTATCACAGGTCTGTCTACCTAGCTAAACTTAACTTTTCATCCAACCTGCGGAGGCGATACAGAATTGAAATAATTGCCGATTTAAAGGCAGTGGGCTGTATCACTATAGTGAGCGATTATTAAACGCTGTGTAAAAAGTTAAATGTCGACAGAAAGGAAGAGTAGGGCTGACCTGTATGGGGACACGACCAAACCTCCCCGTATCCGAGACTTCTGCAGGCTGGTCCACCTGCCCGAGAAACGACATCCTGTACACAGACTGAGCCCCACACTCCGCCATACTGCATCTCTACTCGTCCTCGACTGGGGTCAGTGTCTCCGACCAGGCGATAAGAGATGCCGTCTGCAAGAGTCGCAACAAAGACTGCTTTTAAATTGTTTGGCAGTACCATAAATTATTTTATGAAATAAGAAGCATGGGAAAGACCGTGACGAAACAGTACAAAAACACACGAAAACAACAACACAGTCCGTGAAATTGAATTTTACAATGACGGATTACTGATATGGTGGGGTGTCTTTATTATAGTCTTCAAGGGTATCGGGAAGATCGACTCCTTCCTAGAATAAACTATCACAGGACGACATGAGGTCAGTTGTAGCAGCTCAGACAAACAATGTCGACAGACTCACTGGTGTCGTTGTAGCACAGGACGCTGGCGCGAGGGGCGTAGTAGTCGCACCAGGAGGTTGTGGAGGTCGTTGTGTGCTGACAGTTGAACAGAGATTTCTCGTCACCGCGACACTTCACGTCCGACATCAGGATGGGCTGTGGTACAGAAACCTATTGTGAGTCTAATGAAAGGTACAGTGCATGCGATATGACAATGACAGCAACAGATAAACGTGAACAAAGTCTAGTAAAAGTATTATATATATTTAGTTATAGTGACAACGGTACTGAAAGAGGGAGAATTAATATGCAGCGGTAGATATTCCCGATGGGTGTAGTAACCAGTACAGAAGCAGCATGAACCCAGTGACAGTGGCTTTTCAACAAGTACAATTCCAGGAATCGTGATGGAACTGGTGGTTTTACGTCGTCAGTAACTAAGGCCGACAGGAGCTACATGGCGAGAAAGAAAAGCATGTTGTAGACAAGATTTGAACACAGGTCAGCGGACCACCGGACCAACGACGTATAAGCCAAGTGACAGTGACTACACCGTGACTTCATACAGGCCTTTTGTTTGGAGAAAATTGTCTCAAAATATTTGTATACATTCACAATTTTTAAAGAATTACCAAAGAACCATTTTTCCCTACAAGATATGACACCACCTTTTCGAAAAATCAAGACATTCGACTCTGCAGCTGTTTTTTCCGTTCTTGTTATGTTTATGTGTTTTTCGTTTTTTACTTTTTTTTTACTTTTCTTTTTTTAAGTATGCGCTTTGAGCCTGCGTATAATGGTGAGAAAAAAGCTCTATATAAACTCAACATATTATTATCTAGGTTGACAGCAAGGTTTCAAGTAAATGAGCACTGGCAAAGAATCTTCAACTGTTACCAAGTTAAATTCATTGCAGATCTGCAGCAAGTAATGTCCAGAAGAGTTAATTGTTACATTAGCAGAGCGTCTGTGGAAACCACATAAATTAGTGACACACTGTTGGTCTATACCACTGTCATCACCACCATAATCTAACAGGGACATCAACTGTGCTCAAATTTTCAGACCCTGTCCTTACATTCAGATCACCTATAACAATCAACGGTACTTCCCCTAGTTGTTTTGACACTTGGAGTATACAGTCCTCTAAAATGACTATTCCATTGTAGACATCAGTGTCTTTATAGTAAAGTGAGTTAGGCGGGGGCATATACAGACTTAAAAGTACAACGTCTTCATCTGTACCCATCAATTGTTTTGAAATCTTAACAGCAGCCATGCTGTCAAACAATCTGCAGTCATTAATAAAGCGACACCACCCGAAAGCCTGCCGTGGGAATCTGAGAATTTAAGAACAGGGGACATAAAACCTTTGAAATTTGGGAACAGCTCACGGTCAAGGTTAGACACATTTTTGAATGCTCTTGGTGAAAACGTAAGAAAACGATTTAGTTCGACATCTCCAGCACACATCTAGAGACTCGACACGAGGACTTAAGGTGATGTAGATAAGTAGAAATAAATAGGTTTTCTTAAGTTCTCATCGAGAGCACTCAAAAACGTGTCTACCCTTGACCGTGAGCTGTGTTTACCTTCGGGAAAGTTTAAAGATGTGTTATGACACAAATGTTAACTTTGTCTAGGTTTTTATCAAACTACTTTTCTTGACACCCACAATCCAGGCACAGACAGATTTTGTTGGCCCTGCTTTGGTTTAGAGGCCAGTGACTGTGATGACAGTAACTTCCACCCTCAGGCAGGAATGCACTGTTGCTGCCCACCTGACAAGAGGTGAAGAGGGCGTGGGGGAGGGTGATAGTTTCTGGGAGACTCGACGGGATGGAATTTCATAGGAACTAAATGATCGGGGTTTGGAGGTAAAGAGCGACATTTTTACGAACTATTCAACAATCAATTCGCCGTGTGTTTGACCAGGACACTTAATTTTCTCTCCCTTTTGCTCGGACTCCTTGGACCAAAGAAAGCTTGGACGGTTGGACCTTACAGATAGCTACATTTACTAAGTTTAACATCTTTTTCACACCGCGCTCTCCTGCCTGTCGTACGTTGTCTTCCATGCTCGAAAAGCCGAGATATTGCACGTTGGTTTTTTTGTGGTAAGTACAGTATTTTTAATGTTTCTATGATTTTCTGTTGACAGACAATGAAGTTTGTGAGAAAAGCTCATAAATATAGCATTACAAGGTCCTTAGTCAGCAGGTAAAATGACAATATTGGTACTGCATAACATTCTTTATACTATAATTCAAAATATGCTATCCATATATAATATATTTTTATGTCATTGTCATTTTGATCGATGTAAATATTAAAGTTCAGAACATTTACTGCAGGTTAATGAGTCTTTGAAACCTTTGGTTTGTCTTCTAAAAGTGAGCAAGTATTTTAACGGATAATTACTGATGGGGTCTCGGCTCGCAAGAACAATCCATTTTGACTGTATTAGGGAAATTTTTGCGAGTGGCAAAGCCCGAAAAAACCACTGCTGTAATGTCAAGGCAATGGATGCACCAAATCTTGTATGGACCTATATTATAAGAGCGGACAGTGTTGCGTTTGTGTAATGCCCGACACTGTTCCTTGTACTGTATATACGGCTAACAGCCACCTTTATCACACCTGCAATCAGGCCTGACGAGAGGGGGGGACAGGGGGTCTGTTGTACCCGGGCCCGCGGCTGTCAAGGGGGCCCGGCCTTGGTCAGTGGATTTTTTTTCTTCTTCTTTTCTTTTTCTTTTAAAGAAAGGTCTAAGGACAGAACACCCAAGCATTACACATGCAGAAGTTGAGTTTGAGTGTAGATATTGAGATTCAAATTGTAAACATACATTATATACTGGGAAAATAATTTACGATTACAAGTACAAGGGGCCCGGAGAGGTCGTCTGTCCCGGGGCCCGGGCTGGCTCTCGGCGGCCCTGCCTGCAATAGACTGTGACATTGTCTTGTACATAATACTAGCAGTCACCTTTATCACACCTGCAATAGGCTGTTGGAAATGAACATCATACTGTCTTTAGACTTTAGCGTTTTTGTGATCTGTCGAGGTTTTGACATCGCTGTTGATGTAACATTCTTCACTACAGGGATTTTTTCTAAGGAGCAGGATATTACAAGTTTGATCCTTAAACTTCAGTTTTCCTCATTTACTAACCACTCACGTGTGAACAACTCTATGTTTAAGTAGTGATGTAGATCCTAGCCCACTTTTCCTAATGCTTGCAGTCTCTATTACGGTACTGAATGAAATGTAGATATTGACAATTGAGTTGTAAACATATTATATACTGGGCAAATAATTTACCCGCACAATTACAAGGGGCCGTAGAGTCGTCTGACCCGGGGTCCGGGCTGGCTCTCAGCGGCCCTGACGCCACGAACGCTCTCTTTCCCCGTGATCGTAGGGGCAGTGGTGTTGACATGTATAAGTGACAGTGGTTAGGAGACACATGAATCTAGTGACGCTAGTAGTAAAGAAGCCTGCGAATTAAGTGGCACCAGCAACTGAAACCACAGAAAGTAGAGCTAGATACAAACTCTATTTTGATGACTATGATTGGCTTAGAAGACGAGTTGTGTGAACGCCTATACAGAAGGCTATACAGAAATGCCTGCGCGCGATATGTATAATGTATATATAATGTATTATATATACCTATGTGTGAGTGTGTAGAGAGAAAGAGAAAAAGAAAAAAAATGATAAACCTTGTGTGTATGTGTCTTTGAGTAAAGGAGAGAGACAGAGTAGAAAATGTCTTAACGTTTGATACATGTATTTTCTTAAGTCCTTCTTTTATCTCAATTCATAACTAGACATTCTTTCTCTGTGGAAAACACAGCAGTCTGTTTTCTTAAAGAAAAGCTCAAACAATTGTTTAAGTGCTGTTGGTGTCGTGCAATGTGCGACTTTCTCACCTTCCTATTCCTGTCAGGTAAATGCGCAGTATAGGGCACTCCGCCGGCAAAGCCCAGCTCCTTGCAAGCCACCGTGGCCTCGGTGACCCCAAAGCCTGCGGCACATACAGCGCCCCACACTCGCTCCATCTGCACGTCGATAAGACCATGGTGGGGCTCACCCAAGGTGTCCTCCACAATCCGAACTTTTGCACCTAGTCGACATAAAGTTTGAGATGAAACTGAGAAGTCCTTCCACACTTGTCTGCAAACATAAATCTAAAATAGATAAAGAATTCCATCACATAACGGCCACATGTTGATGTAACTATGAGGTTTACTGGACACAGCTGTGGGATCCCAGATAGCTGAAGATGTAGGAAAGAGGGAGCCCGAACCAGTGACCTTTTACTCAAGAGCGGAGCGAACTGACCACCATAACAGCTCCTTCACCAATCCATAGTATACCTCCTTATCCCTGACTACTCATCCTTTATTTCAAAGCTTTTCTCTCTGCCTGCCTGTCTATTCCCGTGTTCACAGGTCCGTCGTAACCGCAGGTTGGTACGCTTACAGGAGATCCTACCTCGTTAAGGTACATTTTCTGAATACATTTTCATAAAGGGATGATTCTGGCATTTTACAGATTGTGACGAAAGGATTGAACAATATCAGGTCACGAAAAGTTAGAGTTCACACATACAAAATGACTTCCCTCATGACCGGGTGTTCTTATAGCTCCAACTTTCGAATCTGGGGGACAGAATTCACCCTCATGTCCCTTGGACGTAAACATCTGCCCAGCTTGCACACCACTAGGTTACGACAGTGTCCTCGAGACTGCCTCTTGACAACCAGTAGTAGACAGCCACAGAATCGCCTTGACACAAAACTCTCACTACTGGCGGAGTTCCTCTCGTCGCTCACAGTTACCCCAGGCAACCAATGATGGTAAAGAATACGAAAGTGAAGAACAATGTCCCTAGCCCGCCTGCACAGCTGCATCCCCCGGTTGCCCCAAGTAACGAACAACATCTGCGCTGACCGTCTTAGGCGACGGATGTCCGTCACCGACTTCAGATGACCAAGAATTCCAGGGGGACACAGGCGCTGTACTATGCCGGCCACTACCTCCAGTGGTTGCCCCAGGCAAAGGATGGCAGCGTTGCAGTTACCGGTATTCCAGCGATACATACCCTTCTTCTCGTCTGCGATGACGGCGACCCTCACACTTTAAAGGCTACAGATTGCAAGTGCCAGGAGAACGTTGCGTTCTCGTGGAACGGGCCCCCTTTCTCAGACTTACTGCTTGTAGCTGCTACGGCGCTCAGGGACGGTAGTCCCTGTTGGAGTAATGGGAAAAAGCGCCGACTACACATCTAACAAACTGTATACCTATCTAATCAAGTGATCCTCAGAAACAAATCTACCCAGCCATGACGCTATCGATATTATAATAGAGAAAGTACTGCCTTCCGCGCTTTACCCCTAAACTACTGTGTCCTATCTCCCATCTCTGGACAGTGATATCCTTCATCAGTCAAGGAGACTTGTCAAGTCGTTAAACGGACAGAAAGGCTTCCCTTTACTATCCGCTTCCACTGACCGCTGCATATCTATAATTATCTACCTGACCAGGCTGCTTCATGACACAGATAATAAGTGTTATTGGCATAAAAATATATCCTTATTATAAAGATTTTATCAATAACAATAGCTATACATCCTGCACCTCTTCCCAAATATGTACTAAAGAAAAAAAAATGTGATGTAATTAGGAAGAGCATCGAACTCTACTCACCAGTCTCTACGAAAGGTTCACGGCTACAGACGACGGAGGCGTATGACATTGAACTGCACGAGGTCGTGACATTGTAAGTACAGTCCAGAAGGCTCAGTTCGCGGCCTGTGCACCGCACGTGTGTGATGCCGATCGGCGCGTCCACTCGGCCGAAGACGCCCCCTCGCACGTGCAGTCCGTGCGGGAATCCGAGAGATCTGCAGGCAGTGACAGCGCTGTTGGCATTAAAGTCTTCATCGCAGATCAGGGTCCAGGCGTCTCCCAGATAGACCATGACGGCCCCCATAGAAGCGTTGAAACCAAGGTTAAGTTTGACTGGGGGAGAAGGAATATTTCTTACAAAGGGAAAATAACAGCTGCGCGTCTATTGTTAGGAATAACAGCAAAAAAGTTTTTGCAAAAGGATACGAAAAGCCAATAAAATTGTGTTGCAGACAATTAATAGAGAAAATTACCTTGTAGAAGGTTAAAATGATATTTATGTCCATCCTACCTACCAAGTCTACCTACCAAGTCTGCATAATGAATCTCTTTGTTTATTTCATCTAAAGATTACTGCGTTATAAACAGAAGTGCAATGCAGTGTAACACAATCCTTGTAATTATATTTATACTCATAATATTTGTATTTTTTTACACAACAGAAAAAAAATCTACTCTCGGCGTCAACTACAACAGAAAGGAAATGGCTTGAAGCCACGGACTCACTCTTGTCTATGCAGATGACAGAAGCGACGTTAGTATGACTCCTACATCTCCAGAAGACGAACTCATCATTGAAGCCTGAATGTGGACACTTGGCCAGTGATCTTTCTGACCCCTTGCACTGAACAATGCTCAGCCAGATGGGACCAGCGCCTTGACCGTAGTAAGCATCGCCCACTGCGTACCCGTCCGTGTAGTTCAGGGTGCGGCACAGGACGCTGGCGTCCTTGTCATCCCAGTCGGTGCCGCACACGGTACCCCAGAGTCCACCCACAGATATTTCCACTCGACCTGCACCCTGACGATCGCCACCCACAAGGCGATACTGTATCCCTGCTCACATACAACAAAGCGTTTGACGGGAATTTTGCCATTGCTACTCGTTAATGGTTGAGGATCAAGGTCTCGTGGTCAGGGAGGTTTCTAAACGACGCATAAAAAAGATATTTACAGGTGTAATGTTACTTATTTCTGCCGTACAATCTGTGATTGAAGTATTGCTTGTACTCTGGAATCTAGTAGACTGAGTGCGGCAACTCGTCCAGCACAGCTTCGACTCCACTGCACATGAGTGAGTTTTGAAAGATCTTATTGAGACGGTCGAAGTAACTCTCAAGTAATCCGTAATTCCTTCCGTAAAACCATACATCCTACCGAAGACTTTTCCCGTCGATATACCAAAGCCGTATAGATATAATCCGATCGAGAAATATGTCTATCTTTTAACTTTATTCTGCTTATTTACATAGAATATCTAAACAGAAATGAGCTAGAAATATGTTTTTAGCTATACGGTAAAAACTTTTCTAAAATTTAAAACTGTTCTATAGTTCAGAAGCATTTTAAATAATTGCTTCTATGCATTTTCTATGCGTACAAAAATTTTGCGACTGGAGCGAAAGCGGTTTTATTAAAATAATTATAGCTTAAAATAGTTCTAAAACCCTGTTGTGGATTGTATTTTTATAAAACTGATGATCTCAATAGACTCAAGGCCTAAACGTGGCCCTAGGAAGTGACTACAGTAAATTGCCTGGAAGCTTACCGGTGTCGTTGAAGCAGACAGCGCCGGCCAGGTCCGCCATGCTGCAGTTGCCCAGATGGAGCCGGTCGTTGAAGGGACAATCCCCGAGCGACGCCTCACTCCCCGTGCAGTTGACGTCACTGATCCAGTAGGGACCCCGCTCGCTGAACAGGCGGTAGACTTCGTCGATGTCCTGCAAGTACTGGTAAGCGGCGCCGTCCTGATGACCACGTGACCTGCACAGCACGCGTGCGTCTGCGTCGTCCCAGAAGGTGTTGCAGATTCGTCCCGCCACGCCCAGGTGTGTCACCACCACCTGCCCGCCAGTCTTTGTGTTGTCCTGGAAGTCGAACCTGTAGCCTGCAGCATTAGAGTACATATAATTAACACGTTATGTCATATAGAGGAAATAGCATCATAACGCCTTAAATAAGCAGGCAAATAGGCCAACAGATCTACAGACACACTGACAGACTGACAAAGAGGGCAGTCCGAAGGCCTGGACCTAAAACTAACAGACAGGAAAAGACATTTAAAAAGGAAGATGGGAGACCAGGACAACAAACTACAGTGTAGGGCCATTAAGCTGCGGTGATTGAAGTCCAAACTACTTAACCGCGGCTTAGGTGGTCCACGGCTTAAATATATTTTGATAATGCACAAATTACAATAAATAATGAAAAAAATAAACGTTTTTTAATCACATTTTTTTCTCACATGTCGACCCGCGAGTCGTCATTTTGAAATCGTTGTAATCTCACGATCGCGATATTACGTGCTGCATATTAAATCGTGATTAACGGTCTTGAAATTAATAACAAATGATTATTTAAGAATAATAAAACATATCAAATACATTTACAAGATTTTATTTCACATCTTTTCATAAAAATTACTAAATATTTATTTGTAACACAGCATGGCACAAGTCTTATTGTTCCTATTCACCCCCAGTGGAGCATACGGCCGCAGCTACACCCCGCCATCGGACCCGGTTCTGGGCGTCCCTCCCCAGTTGGGACCATGTCATGCCAGCTGCCTCCGCCTCTCTGTGGACTGATCTCCTCCACGTCTGTCGGCCGTGAGAAAATGGGTTGGCGGGGGCTTTCGCCAACACGCGTCATAGGCCCTTCCGAAGAGGCTTCTTCCCGTCTAGACTCTCACCGTGCTTGTGTTGTATTCGCTTTTTCTGTAGCAGAGGTCTTTTTACAGGGTGTGGTTGCTAGCTCCAAGCCCAACCCTCCTTCATCCGGGCTTGGGACCGCCAGGTTACCCGGAGGGTTTCAAGGCGGAGTTGAATGGCACAATGCAGTATTAAAATAGTGCATAGCATGTCAATCAGGGACAAAATGACATCTGTCAACAGCTGTCTTGAGTGTTTCGTCTAGGTCCATACGATCCATAGTGTGTAGAAATTGGGATCCAATTCGCGTTTTACTGGACCGCGGCATAATGGCTCTACACTGTAATTCTGCCGAAAGGGAATGACTTTTAGGTTTCCTTTTCTCTTGTAAATGAAGAGACAAACGAGAAGTCGGGCATGATAACAGACCGATCAACCAACGAACAAAGACAAACAAACAAATGACAATACGAAATAACACAAAGACGAAGGGTGGAGTCTGGCACCTTATGGGGTAATAAAAACGAAACTGTCCCAACGATATCCAGAACAAGTCTGGCAGACATAAGACATTTCATATTTTTTGTACTAGCCTTCACTAACCTTCATCAACGACATCTGTGCTGTTGAAGCAAACAACGGACGCGTAGTTTCCCGACAAACAGCCTCCTGGTCTGAGACAGTCAGTTGAGTCGCTTTCTGTTCCTTGGCACCTCATAGTGTAGTCCAGATTGGTCTCGTACCGTGTCATTATGTCTAAAGCCGTTCCGTAAGCTGAACAGCAGACGGCTCTACCATCAACGTACTCCATGTCTTGGCAGACTCGTCTGTGTGTTGAAGGGTGGAAATTGTTAAGTAATTCCAAAAATATTTAGCACAAACGAGAGTATTTTTGTTTTCCCTTTTTCTGCTTTGTTAATTTTTTTCTTCTTTAGCGGTGCATTAACAACATCCACAAAATGTTCTTATTATGTGTCAGCATCTAATTTCTATAAAATCCTGGTTGTGTTTGCACATTAACTTTGTCAACTTATTTCCAGTCAGATACAATATTCCGTCTAATGCAGACCTGGGCAAACGCCGGCCCGCGAGCCGGATCCGGCCCGCCTCCTGTCTCTGACCGGCCCGCCCGCTAGCCCGCCCGCCGGTATATATACTATGTATACAGTATTGGGTAACACTGAGTTAACTATATTAGTCCGGCCCTCTAGAACCATCCCAGTTTCTCAAGCGGCCCCTTGGGAAAATTAATTGCCCACCCCTGGTCTAATGGATATAACTTCTTTTATAGACAGTCACGTTCAATTGTTATTGTCTGCTAGCCATTATGAAAGGAAGAAGTCTGCCGATCAACATGAGTAAAATCAGGTGATGTAAGTGAATGTGTCATAGAACACCTTGCTGTGATGTCATCGAAGCCCGTGTCACACAGGTTGTACCACGTGCCGTTTCTGTAGAACTGAACCGGACCCTGGCGAGCGTTTCTAAAATTTCTTGTTCCGATGCGCACTGCAAAGTGTGAGAACAAGGCTGTTGGTACTGCACAGTTTAAAAACAGCGTTGTCTGCACTGTCAAGGTAGAAAAAAGGGTTTCGTCAAAGGTTCAGAAGCAGCTCTGCTTACACAAAATAATTCTAAAGTAACACTGCCCTTGTTGCCTCATCACATATTGAAAAGGAGTAATGTGAAAAAACCTGCTTTTTCTAGATTATTTTCGGCTATCGCGTTCTCATCTTAGACTAGCCTTGTTGCTGTGTCTTGAACGTATACCATTTACCGTCGTGGTTATCACATTCTTTTAATTTAATGCTTAGAGTAATCTCGCTCCTTGTAAGTCTGTTTCCTTAAAGCGCGTTCAGTAACGGTGCTATATATTATAAGGCTAAGTCGTGCACCTATTATGGTTCTCACCTTCATTTATCATTATGATGTCAGGGCAAGCCTTATCACACACAAATCTAAATGTTCACAGTAGGTACAGGATAGCCAGTGGGGTGGCAGCTGTGTGTGACCGTCTGAGCATGCGCACCGTCTGTACATTCCAACGGCACTAAATGTAACATTTCGCGACTGCAACACCACCATCGCTGAACTGCGCCGATCGTCAAGTCTGCAGGTCGACAAAGAAATGTAGCCACCGAAACGAAGAGTCACCACATTCCACACGTACGACGGCAGGCCCGTCAAAAACATCAACGATCACAAGTCCAACACGAGGAAGACATCAGAAAAGATCAAAGTGCAACAGCGCTCATCCCCTCCCTTCAGTTTTTTATTGTAGGTATTAGATCTACGGCCACCATAGGAGGACCTACATGTTAACGGCAGCGACAAACGTGTGGAAAGTACAGTGCGCCGTTAGTCCATTCCACTACCTTAGGGTACACAGAATAAGCCAAAGTCTCGACCGCCACGTATAGGCCTAGCTGGTAGGTGTATCGCCTGCCTAGACAAAGTTAGTAGCGAGCCGAATGTGATTGGGTGTACATATATTTCCCACCATCACCCATCATTCACCTAGCGTTCATGTAACACTATGTTAATTAACCGCGAGGCAAAGAGTGTGAGTGTGTGTTCGCGTAAGGGCAAATATCGGTTAGGCTGTGAATACGAGCATTAACGGTAACTTTCTATTTAACAGTTGTAAGTTGTATGGGGGAACTTAAGACGAATAATTTTCTTTCCATCCGAGTTCAGAAGTTCTGCGTTGTGTATCCTAAGAGTTCGTGTTATTGTCTATTTCCTACCCTGCAATTTACGGCGAGTTATTGTCTTGCAGGGAATACATATCGCAACTATCGTTGTTATCGCTATTATCGTCATCATTGCTGTATTGCTACCTCGATCATCTCAACTATATCGCCATCTCTACTATCGTCTAGATCAGGGATGCACAACCTACGGCCCGCGGGCCATATCCGGCCCGCGACGCGGTGCCATCCGGCCCGCGAAACTTCTGCCCACAGTGCAGGAAATCGGCATGTTAGTAATAAAAGAAGACCTTAAAAAAACGAAAAAAAGGAAGAAGAAGTATTTATCCCCACGTAGGGGCGTCTCTCAATCTTTTTTTCGATGGACGAACATTTCGATTCAATGATCCGACTTGGTGTCTCTACGATGCAGCCGGACATTCAGAAGTTTGTTTCGGGAAAACAACTTCAACTATCCCACTAATTAGTACATAATTAATGGTAAGTTCAACTTGTTTCTAATAAAAAATGGTATCTGCTCTATTTTTTTTCCTTTTTGTATTTTTGCGGCGAAGTGGCCCGCGACACGGCTGTCCGAAATGGATATGGCCCGCAGGCCGAAAAAGGTTGGGCATCATTGGTCTAGATTACCGCTAATGTTATCGCCACTATCGCGAATACCACCATCACGACTGCTCAGAGGTTCTTGGATTCCTTCAAGAAGTCCATGCTATCACTCATCCAGCCATCTGTTCTTCCAGCCTTGTGTTCGTGGCCACGGACGCATCATTTGACTTTGTGACTTTTTATTATCGTCATCGTCATACATCACTTATCAAGACAACAGCCCCTGCTACATCAACCTCCTGAGCCAGACCGTCGTGTTAGGAGCGTGGCAAAGAAGTGACAGTGACGTGGCAGTGTCCTTGATCCGGGTCACTCACCTCGGACCACTTCTGTAGAACTCTCATTTTCATGTCATCCGTTATAAAATCAGTTCTTGTTTCTTTCATTTTAGAAATAAAATGTGATAAACGTTCGTCGGTCCTTTTTGTTATTGAAAAAGAAGAGGGATGTAGCGTGGGCGAGGTCACACATAGATTTACATAGATTTAACCCCCACAACCAACCATTGGAGCACCTCTCACTAAAGCGTTACACCTAAATCGAATATTTGCTCGATGAAAAAGTGTGAACTAAACTTAGTTAACCACTACTGGGATGTAAACAGAAAGAAAAGCTGACACACCCTGATCTGGGAGGAATTTCTACTGAAGAGCACAGGAAGAAACACTCCTGCCCCAGCTTACCATCACCATAACAGACGGCGTTAACACCAGCGGGCGTGCAGTAGTTGTCTCCAATCCTCCAGCCTGAGTGCGGGCAGTCGTCCAGCACAGCTTCGTCTCCTTTGCATGTGAAGGTGTTCTGATACCTCTTGTTGGGAGGGTCTGGGTAACTCTCCAAGTAACCTATAGATCCTTCCGTAAAACCGTACATCCTACAGACGACTTTGGCCAAGTATTCATAATAGCCGTTGTCGTAGCCACACACAGAACCCCAGGTACCATTGATCTGTACCTCCACGCGTCCTTTGTATGAGGAGTTGCTGCCAGCCAAACGGTAGTTAATACCTGGACAGAGTGTGAGAAAAATCTTCACACATTCCATGTGTACTAAGGCTAGAAATTTATAAGTAACTCTTTGCTCGTAGTGCACGATGGGATGAAATATATAAACAACAACAACAACAACAAAAGTAAGTATACATGCTGGTGACTTCAAAAACTAAGGTAAATGTTACAGCGGGAAAGAAGCAAGCACAGACTTGTTGCCATGTAAAAGACCATTCAAAATCTATAATAAAGAAGTGAAATTAATGTTATGATGATACTACATCTACTACTACTACTACTACTACTACTACTACTACTAATAATAATAATAATAATAATAATAATAATAATAATAATAATAATAATAATAATAATTGGACATTTATAAAGTTCAACATCTCAGACAAAGGCGGATTCATTGCACTAAACAAGATCACAAAATAGTGACAAAGATGTAGAAGGAAGAACAATGTAAAGACTCGCTGCATTCCGGCAGTAAAGGGCAATGACTGTAGATGTAACGATAACGACTCCAGAGAATTAGGTTAGAGACATCTGGGAGTATACTGAGTAATCTTGAAAATATAAAGAAATGTTATTATATGAAACTGTAAGAGGCTGATCATCACTTCAGTTTACTCAAAGCAGCTCAAAGTCGCTTCCAAAGCCAGTGAAGCACGTAGGGTAGAATCCAGTCAATAGATCCGAACAGTTTGCACTTCAGATAACATTACATACATTATATAAATTATATACCTTATATACAGTACTATTGCAGGCTATAAAAGAGAGGAGAAAGAAGAAACACATGTAAACATAAATGTTCAACACTTTTATCCAAAAATCAAAGCACGACCACAAAACATAAACAAAATCAGACAGCCGATCCTCTCAGCCTGTTAGGAAAAGGGACGGAACACTCATTCATTAATCAAATCAAATCCGACTTTATTGTCTGTCAAGGAGACCCAAGACAGAAATTATATTATATATACAAATAATATTTACAAATATAAAATGAAAATAGTTATGATAAATGGATAAACATTTGAATACAATTTTGTCATCATCATCACAGCAGCAGCAAACAGTTATTGGACAAGTGTTTCTCCTCTGACCTTCTATGTCTGAACAAGTGACTCCAGCGGAAAGCTTGGTTGAACACTGCGACACGGCAGCCAGGGTCTTGGGGCAGTCTCTCAGGAAGCGCTCCGAGCCGGTACACTGTACATCAGTCATCCAAAATAGATGTGTTGAGACATGATGCTTAAAAGCCTGACCCGCCAGGAAGCCCAGCTCCCTGCAGTACACCCTGGCGTCGGTGTCGTCCCAGTTGTCGCTGCAGATGCGGCCCGTGATGCCCATGAAAGTGACTTGCACCTCGCCCGAGTTGTAAGTGCTTCCACCGTCCAATGAAAACGTGTACCCTGAGTAGCAGAACACGGAGGATTGTTTACAATAGCAGCTCATTCTTTTTATTTGATTAGAAGAAGAACCGCAACTACATTTGGAGAAAACACATGTATAAAAAAATTGGTTTGTCATGACGAAATATGGAAACAGTTCTTTCATGAATAATTCAGAAGCATACATCTGTCATGTAAATGTGTGGAAACACAAGCTTGCCCTGCATATATCTGGACCACGGATCGGTCCTGCGGAAATGTGGAAACATTTTGTCACGAGGACGTAAAAAGCATAAAGCCCAAAATGTGTGAGCTGTGGTATTGAAGCCAAAACGTTTGGACCTACCTGTAGGAGCAGGTCCCTTGTAGCAAGCTACTGAAACAACGTCTCTCGTGCAGTAATTAAGACTTTCAGGAGGGCTGTGACTGCAGTTAGTCAATGTCTGCTCTCTTCCCGTACACTGGAAGTTTTCGGCAATAGGGGTGGAATATTTCCCAAAAGGGCTGCAGCACAGGTAATAGCCGTTGTCGTACCCGAGATCTCTGCATGCGACAGCTGGCACGACATGACGACACTCACAGGTTAGGGTTAAGGGTCAATTGAAATAATCCATCTTATTTAATTTTTATTAAACGGACATGTCAGCTTCTTTTATAAAGGATAAAGCAAAGAAAAAACCCCAATATCTTTTAGATGGAGTGGATAAAAGTAGATTGCGATGGGAAAGAAAATGACAAATAATGCAGCATACTGAAACGTGTTAGTATTGTACTTAGACTATACGTATGTCAGAAACTGCATTACTATATAAACCATAGAATACACTTTAGGTGTTGACAATTGTAATCTGGATCCCGAGACTGCTGTGGGTGTCATCACGTGACATGGGGATGTGCTGCTTACCGGTGTCCTCCTCACTCCATCCACCATCACAAATGGCCCCCCAGTGTTTGTTGTAGTAGATCTGCACCACTCCCGAAGACACAGAATTTCCGGAAGATAAACGTGCTGCAGAGTTTAAATGAAATAATTTAATTGACAGTTAAAGTTTAATTGATCTTTCTGCTACTCTTGGTAATTGCAACGTTTTCTGATTACTATTGTGTCTCTTACATTAAAATTTACAAAAACGTGAAATATCTCATGTTGATGATTCTTAAAACGACTTCGTCTCTTAAAAGAAAAATATGTGAATCTATATATATATTTGTGTGTGTGTCCTTTTTGCGTGAGCGAGATAAAAATTGTGCAGGTGGTTCAAGAGGAATGAAAAGAAACAGGACGTTGTAACAGCTGTATTGAATTGGACTGTTCTTGAATTGTTGACTCTGGCCTCATATGCTTTACTAGAGAATTGGAATCTCTTTCATGTGCTGAAGTTTTAATATGCACAATATATTTTATATACAAACTGCAGATATCATTAACAGACGTTTTCAAGTATTTACTCGTGTTGTAGCAGAAAACATATACATCCCATCCTCTTCCAGAACTGGAATTCCAACTATTCGAACACTCAAACAGACTTTGCTCATAACCTTTGCAGTAGATGCCGCTCATCAATATCTAACAAAGACAGAACAAACTCTAGTTAACTCTGTATGTATCACAGCAATTCACAGAATTCAGCTGTCACGACTTTAGACAGTGTACGACTAGGACAGCATATTGGTAAAGACAACTGTTTTTAAGATGCTTTAAGATGTTTTTTAAGATGTTTTAAAATGCTGGTAAACGCCCTCAAATATAAGCTATAACAATTGTAATAAATATTTCATTGATTCAATTACTCAAAATTACTTAATTGACATTAACATCCGATGAATGTAATAAAGAGCAGCAATGTAGAAAAAATATAATTATTTCCAAGTAAATCTCCAATCAAACTTTCACACGATTTTAGCTAACCATGCAACTACCTTACATAGCAACAGAAGATCCAGTCTGGTAGAAGATTATCTGGTACTTGTTGAGGTTAAGAAATATCTACTATAGATCATTAGCTACTTTTTTTATCCAGGAATCGTCGCCACTAGACTGTTAGGTATTTATTTTAGAGCATATATATTATCAAAGTACATTAAGACTGCCTCAGAAAGACTACATAGGTATATATGTCCTGTTAGACTTTATTAGAACTTGATACGTGTCTTTTATGTCGAAACGCTCTAGTTAAATAATTCTTCTACTCACCCGGCCCATAACATGACCTCTTCGCATGTACTCGGGAGCGGTCTGCCCACCCATGAATCCAAGATGTCTGCAGGCAACTTCAGCATTTGTGTCCGAGAAGTAGCCACTGCTAATAACACGACCCCACTGACCCTCATACATGACCTCCAGGCGACCATAGTTGCGTCCGCCATCAGTGAGCCGCAGCTTGATGTCTAAAAGGGCAAGTGATTGATAATGATGATAAATGATGATGGATAGAAAATGATGGCTGGATGATGAATGGAGGATGGATCAATGGTCGATGGACGTATGGATGATGGTATGGATAGTGGATGATGAGGGATGGATGCATGGTGGATGACTGATGATGAGGGAAGATGATGAAGATGGATGATTATGACGATGAGTAGAAGATAAAGACGGATAGAAGATGATGGATAGATTATGAAAGGAGGATGAATGATGGATGGATAAATGATGGATGGATAAATGGTTAATGGATGTCGATGGATGTATGGTGGGTGGATGGATGGTGGCTGATGAATTGGGGTTGAGGGATGGAAGGAGTAAGGGATAGGAGGAGGAATGGTTGATAGACGATGATGACGATGATGGTGGTGTTAGTGGTGATGATGGCTTGACATAATTAATGTAAGCTGATGCTGTTACTTCGTCTTAGCAAATAGAAATGGAAGGAATGGGAAACGGCCTGATATTAACATTGGGTAGAGTAGCTTCTTACCCGATGTACGGGAGCAAAGGACCCCGGCAGCCACCTGTCTCTTCGAGCAGCCAATGCTGTCCTTAAAGGAGCACCCTCCCAGCGATGACTCCTGCCCTGAGCACTGGAAGTCTCCCACGAGAATAGGGGTTTCTAGAAAAGAAGTCCAATTAAGAGTTTCGGTGTCGCGAGACACATGCTGAGAGGGATGAGTAAAACGACTAAAGACATAATGACAAGCAATAAGGACTGACTGTTTTTATTGCAAAACATACCTGAGACGTTACTACCGTAGAATGTGACCCCGTGACTGTACCCAAGACCCCGGCAGGTGGCGTTAGCGTCACGATCGTCCCAGCTGTTGTTACACACCGGGCCCCACAGTCCATAACGGTTGACCTCCACCATGCCGTAGTAGCCTCCTGGTCCAGCAAGTCGCACTGTCAGTGCTGTCAACAGAAACATCTTTAGCTCTTAATAAACGAAGAAAGGCATCGGTCTTGCTGGGAAAACACATTCATTAAAATAATGTCACTGTGCGTCAGTGCGTGCGTGTGTCAGTGTGTGTGACTGATTAATTAATTTTTTAATTGCTTCAGCATAGCTCCAGCAAGGGTGCGGGCACCTGTCACTATATTTACATATTTTAAAACAGAATTCAATTGAAAACAAACCGATTTCTATAAACACATGCACAAGGAGCTATAAACAAAATTATGCATACAATATTACTACAAAACATCGAGACATATCACCACACACAAGCTCCTACTCGTACAACAATCACCATAGGCAACCAAATTTCATGACTATATCACATGTCAATATTAATTTACAAGCTTTTGAACTAACCAAGCTTACCAAAACAAGAAACTGAAAAGGCAAGGGAAAACAAACTAAAAGCTTAGTAACTACTAAACCACTAATTAGTTTTTTTAAAAGCTCTCATAGATATCTTTAGATATGTATAAAGAAACCTTCAACCAAATTTTAAGCCTGTAGCATATGTTAATATAAAGTTATAGGGTTTATAAGTAAACAAACTGTAACATAAACAAGGAACGGAAAAAGTGAGAACAGAAAGTTCAAGCTTAGTAGCTTTGTTTTATCTAAGCCTTTCATGTAATTTACCTGTTGAATAAAAACTATAACCATCTTTCAATGTGTTACTACACATAACTTTAACATAACTAATAAAATTAATTATTTTGTTCACTTTTAGTAAAGTCAACATGGTTGTGTTGTGTACCCAAATGTTGACCAGGCTTCAGAGAAGTACACAGTAATAAAAACAATGGTGTTTGCAAACATTGAGCAACACAGTTATAGGTTTAGATAGTTATATAGAAGTTCAGTGTCCACTAGCTTCATGGTTTTATGCCATCTATGGTCTTTTGCTCTCTAACATTTAGTGATGCTGTCTCACATATTGCTTTCAATTTTTGTAAGCATCTACTGAAGTAGCAGCATTAGTAGGAAACACTCTCATCTTTCTTAGCCTTCAGTTGCAGAGTGATGAGATGAACATCAAAATATAATTCTTTCATTAAAGAAATTATTTCAAAAGCTTGTAGCAGAGTATAACCTATTCTTGCGGCCCTATATGCTCCACTGGGGGGCGAATAGGAATAAGAAGAAGAACCTGTTCATGAAATCTAGAGATACATCATTGTGCACCAGAATTTGAGCAGCTGCTCATGTTCTGTTCCTCTGTATGCTAGGATTATTTTATGAATTACATCTGTAGTCACATGGATTAAAGATGTTTGATTTTTGTGGCTAGGTGGTTCTTTTTTTCTGTCAAAAATTTATGGGAAAAGCACCAGCTGTCTGGCCTTTTAGGGGGCTGACAATGATGTGCTCTCTAGATACTGAATGGCTACAAACTTGACTAGATAGCAGTTTTCATTCTATTTTTTAGGAATGTTATTCATAATTGTCTTCACACATTCTGTTTGTGACATTTGGTTGGAGTAAGACAATCCAACCCCCACCCAACCTTTGTTATCTGTGCAAATGATGTAAGCTCTGTTTCCCTACATTCCTGACAAAGTACATAAATAACTAGCATTGCACGTTCACTCAAGTTTGTAAATGTTCGCATCTAGTCCTGATTACTACCGAGATTTGCAGCAGAAATTAAAACTTCGCTTTATTTTCAGCTCGCTTACCACATGACTGACGGTGATTTCGACAGCCGAATTCAGTTCACTAAGTTACATTTTTTTTAGCTGCTACGACGGTCTAAGAATGTCCACGTGGTTTTTATTCTTTCGCACGTGGTATTGTGAGAAGAAATGAGCGTCTGACAGGCACAATGAACATTTAATATATAACGTTAATGTCCCAGAAAGAAAATACCCCAGCATTAGCTTTGAGTTACTCTCGACCTTGTTTACATCCGGAGGCCATGACAGTTGCCTTGTGGGATACCCGAACACTGCCGAAGAGTGTTCGTGTGACCTATGACCACGTCGAGGTCGGCGTTAGTGAATTCTGATTGGCTATATGCTAAGTATGTTACGCATGCATCCATATAAGGAAATTTCCGACCCTTTGTGTCGTCTAGAAAAGACCTCGTATCATAGCGTGGGGCCTTCTATGGGCCTTGAACCAGCCTTTGTTTGAAAGTTCATTCAGTGACCTTTCGTCCGGTATACGATGTGACGATGTTTCGCACGTGGTCGAGTGTGTTGCTATGTCCCAAACATTCTCTATTCTCGCTAATTCTGCGCTCGGGAAAAGTAAATAGGATAGAAGTAGGTGTTTTTATTGACAAAATAGACATATTTCTAGATTGTTTTATGAAAATCCACTCGGTGAGTGAATAGAACAGACTTTGAACTTTCACAATATGCCATAATCTCAAAATGGCTAAATCTTAAAATTTTCGACAATTTTTACCCAGGTGCTTGGCCTTAACTATCATAGCTAGCAAGTCACCCTAATCAATTAGTTCCTATATCCTTTTTCAGGATGAAAATTATAAAAACGCCAAATTGCATAATTTTCTTTTCGTTTGTACTGCGAAACAACATTTTCAGGTCTTGTCGACCATCACGCTATCCACGTATAATTCGCGATGCAAACAGATTTTGAAACTGTTATCCACACAATGGGAACTATTTTCCATACTTGTATACTATTAATGACAGAAAACAGCACTCAGTATTTCTCTAAACTTGCTTAAATTTGTGAGAGAAATATATATAGAGAGAAACAGAGAAAAACCAAGAGAGAATAGTGGAAATAATGAAGAAATGGGCTGGTAGAAAATGAGCAATAATGAGTATAAAAGTATACACGCTTGATGCAGCAATGAAAAAAAATCTAGAATCTCAGTTCCATTTCCTAATGCTTGGTCGAGACAAATACAGAAATATAACTAAAACAAAAAAACAACAACAAAAAACAGTACAAACATAATTTACTGAGATTTGTCCTTAACTCACTCTGTTCTTGGAGTGAAGTATTAGAACACAGGACGCTGGCGTATTTTCCAGAAGGGCAGACAACTGATGTGCTGACATCGCAGTCTGCTAGTGTAGCCTCATCACCCCGGCATCTGTTCACCTTAAAGCCGATTTGTCTGGCATCGACTGGGCCCGTACCCAGCGGTCCAAGCGCAGAACAACACTGAGGGCGCGCGTACAAGAGTCCCAGGGCCCTGCAGGCCACCTGTGCCGCCGTCTGGTCAAAGCCCTGGTCACACACGGCTGTCCAGGTGTCATTGGTATAGACTTCCACTCGCCCGTAATTCTCTTGTCTTGTCCCCGTTAATCGGACTAAAACAAATATCAGAGTCTGTTAGCAAAGTGCCAGATTTAACAAGGTAAACAGATGATAAAAATAGTAACAGAATCCATAGCATAAACAATTTATTAGTATACATAGAAATGATTTCTTTAATCTTACATTTATTAGACTATAGGTTTGTCCAACTGTTGACACCCTCAGAAGCCATTTGATAGTTAAAACAGTTTTGTTTGAAATGGAATAGGAATAGGGTGTCCCTTATTGTTATCTTCTCTAAGATGGTCATCACCTGAATCATTAAAACACTGAACTGCAGGACCATAACTGGAGTACGAGCAGCTTGTATACCGGTAGCCGGGACTGCTGAGTGACAGATCGCAGTCCAATAGGGATTGAGAGGATGTCGCTCGGGTGCAGTCTACGTGATTTAGCAGCAAGTAACTTGGACCCTGTCAGACAGACAATACCTGTATATAATAAATCCTGTCTGACAGACCGCATATTCTATAAACCTACACTTTAGATGTGCGAGGTCTGTGCTAAACACAATTACAACTCATATAGCCTGCCTTAATCTATTTTTGTATTTCGAGCATTCTGTCATGTCCTTCGGGAATGTACAAAGTGAGCTAGCCCATCAAACAAACCAGACAGTATACCTCACTGTAGATCTCAGTATACCAAGTGTACACCGCCGACTATTTGATGTCTAAAGAACACGAGTTTCGCTTTACCTGTACATATGCCATTTCTTTAGTTCCGATAGTGACACATTAAGTGACGCAGCTCGTCGGAATAAGAGCAGGTACAGTACTATTCAGTGCAAATGAAAATAGCGATTTACGAACTTCATTTATTCATTGGTGCATAGGAAGTTCTAAATAAAATATATAAACAATTTTAAATAATGCAAGAAAATAGTCCTTAGCCCGTCATTAGCTTGGCCTATAAGCTGAAGGAAGGTTATAGCAGTACCAAAGAAAGTAGTAACAATGTGTAGACAGTAGCAATTATTGCATAAACATAATAGTGATTAATGAGAAGTATTGAAAAGTAATGATAATAAAGTTTGTTTGTATAGCTCCTTATCCCTACTTTAAGGGCAAGCTCAAGGCGCTTCATAAAAATAAATTTTTACAGCGCAGTCTACAGAAAACTTGACAGTCAGATTTTCAGCCCTGTGGAAGTCTTCTTTTTAGTCGGAACATGATCACTTACACATGGAAAACATCAATGCTAGCTTCATATGAGGCCACCCACCAATGACAAGGATGTGTTCACAGTTGTACGGAGTTGGTTTTACAATCACTAAAAAATAGCCAGGTTCTGTTCAAGAATTTCCGGACTGAACTATTGCAGGCAATCAACAGCATGTTAGGGTAGTCATAGACTGTTCACAGGCACTGGTCTCCTACGACTGTGGAGAGAGAGAGTTGTGGAGGCCTGTGAGACATACCTGTCCGCTACCTGATATTAAAACATAGCTAGTCTTCACTGTCCTATGTATAACACCTTTGCTATGCAAGTATTCCTGAGCATGCAGTACACCCCGCAAGATTTATATGACCACTAGCTCTATACACAAAATGCATGTATATGTGACCGCTAGCTCTATACACAATATATATATATGACCTCTAGCTCTATTCACAACATATATGTGACGTCTAGCTCTATACACAAAATATATGTGACCGCTAGCTCTATACATAATATATATATATGTGACCTCTAGCTCTATACACAAAATATATGTGACGTCTAGCTCTATACACAAAATATATGTGACCGCTAGCTCTATACATAATATATATATATGTGACCTCTAGCTCTATACACAAAATATATGTGACCGCTAGCTCTATACATAATATATATATATGTGACCTCTAGCTCTATACACAAAATATATGTGACGTCTAGCTCTATACACAAAATATATGTGACCGCTAGCTCTATACATAATATATATATGTGACCTCTAGCTCTATACACACAATATATGTGACCGCTAGCTCTATATATATATATATGATCTCTAGCTCTATACACAAGATATATGTGACCGCTAGCTTTATTCATAAGATATATGTGACCTATAGGTCCAACAGATCGCTGTGACACAGGCATACAGCAGGTGATGGCAAGAACCGTAGACCATATATGCATGACTGTCCACAATTCATGGTGATGGACGAAGCTACAGTTATGAGGGAGAACAGTCTCATGTTGTAACCGACTCATCCGAGTATAGTAGGCGCTTTACGAGAAGGTGTGGCTGGACTGTGTTAAAGGCGTTGGAAAAATCCATGAACAGGACCCGAACAGAGGTGCCAGAGGTGTCCAAGTATTGTAGGATAGCATCTAAAAGAGTGAGAGTGATGTCAGACAGCTGAGATTAGGAACAAGCACAGTGCTTTGTTACTGATTAGTCTGACATAATGTGTGTCTGTCTTTAGCCTCATGTGACTCTTGAATCTGTGAACTTCAGCAGCTACTTGTTTTAGCAAGTCGTCCGCCCAGGGGCACGTGTTTGCTCTCAACGGCCCTAAGTTCACATTTACAGCTTTTAGTAACACAGAGAGTAGTAAATACAAATAACGTGTGTTTTAATGTATAGAAAATATTAAAGAATGGCGTGATGAGGGAATGATTTTTCGTTTAATTGTTGTATAATTAGTGAACTGGTTGTAGTAACGAGTACTTCCATAATGTGAGATTGTCACCTGACCTTCCCGTAGATGCCTGCGCCAAGGAACCGTCCAGATCTGAACCCCATACTCTTGCAAGCCACGGCGGCCTCCACGTCGGTCCAACCCTCGCTGCATATTAAACCGCTGTTGCCATAGTCCATCGACACCTCCAGTCGACCCGTCGTCTGTGTGCCGTTAACCAGACGGAACTGGGTGTCTGGGAAGGTAAGAAGAACGTAAATATACTAAGCAGCTTGTCCTTGTCTGGTGCATTACCTAAATTTTATTTTGTAAGCATATGCTTGACCTTTCCCAGCCATCTGTGGAGTCAGGAATCCATCCCAATCTTTTACTTTAAGCTCCACTGCTGTAACAGTCGACTATCCAGATGCTCTATAAGACCTCAATGCTCGCTTTAGTAGTTCATAATAGAACTTGAGGAAACTAAAGTCGTAGACTGTATCCGTATGCAACTGTTAGCACTAAGGGAAAAATGTTTAGCGACATCAGTAGTTCACATGGTTTATTAGCATGACATTATTAACAAGTATTTATCTATATTGACAAACAGCATGGTTTATCGACATCACCATGAGCTGTACCAAAGAATATGTAGGGGTAGTGGTTGTCACTACAATACTTGCTGAAACAAGGATAAGCGTGGATTACTTTGCTGAAGGACTGCATAGACGGTGTGCTTTATTCAGTTTACATTACGGACAAAGGATAACAGAAAGCTTATTAAACTGTATCAGGTTTCCACTATAAGCCCAGATCATCGGCCCCTTACCAGCCTCTCTGTTGCAGTAGGCGGCGGCGATTCCGGTTTTGCCGCAGTTGCTGACGTTTCCAAAGACGAGGTTCCGGCACAGACTGAGGTGAGACTCGCTGCCGTCGCAGTCAATGTTGGACAGCCAGCGGAGCGAGGAGCTGTCGTAGGACTTGTCCACCACAGCCCAACCCCCGGTGTAGCCGACCTCTCTACAGATGACGTTGGCGTCGTTGTGGTCGAAGCCGGATGGACACACGAAGCCCCAGTAGCCCATGTGCTGCACTTTGACCCGTCCATATGATCCTCTTGACACGGTGTCTATCTGGACTGTGTAACCTGCCGACGTTAAAGAAGTAGCAAGGTGTCTATCAATCTTTTTACCCTCCACAGTATGAGTTGTAAAGAGTTTGTCAAAGTATTATCGAGGATACTGTCATTACAACAGTTGTAGAATTTCAATGCCTTGGCTACATGAACGCTTGCACGCACACCTCAAAACGGATTATCGTAATGGTAACCATTTAAGGTTAAGGGAGGCCACAAACTATAGACCTTGGTCTATAACAGACCTGGGCAAAGGGCGGCCCGCGGGCCGGATCCGGCCCGCCTCCTGTCTCTGATCGGCCCGCCCGCTGGCCCGCCCGCCAGTATATATACTATATATACAGTATTGGGTAAAACTGAGTTAACTATATTAGTCCAGCCCTCTAAAACCATCCCAATTTCTCATGCGGCCCCTTGGGAAAATTAATTGCCCACCCCTGCTCTATAAGGTATGTGAAAATCTCTAGTTGCTTTTAGCTCACTTTGATCGCTTATTTTCAAGAAAGTAGATTATGTGGCGTAAAGTCAGAAGATTAATTTGATTTCTATTACATTCGTATTTCGTTCCTCATGTTCTTATGAACTATATAATAAGTTTAAGAATCAAAACTAGTATTCTCATAATATTTAAAGGTTTTCAAAACTTACTTTTTCACATTGTACTTTAGTTCTTTGTGCGATCCTAATGTTTTTAGTTTCTTTTCCTTTCTTCTGATAAAAGATTTTAAGACATGACATACAAAACCATGTACGGTGATATCTCACACAGGTCAGTGTGATGTTCATGAATTGGCATCTGCTTTCTGCTTGTATTTGGTTAAATCATAGGGCATATATTTCAGCCCAAATCTTACCACTGCCTGGTGGAATGTTGGAGCACACAATGGAGGCATATTTTCCAGACAGGCAGTATGTCCTTGTGTCGTAATAACAGTCGTTGAACAGAGCCTCGCTACCTGTACACCTGACACCGGACCGGACGATAGGCAGGGACTTATACCCGAACACCGAGCAGCACAGGTGGATGCCGTACGGGTAGCCGAGGTCACGGCAGACCACACTGGCCTCGCGGTCCGTGAAGTTGTCATCGCAGACCAGACCGTATGTCCTGGACGTGGTGTTGATGGGCACCTGTACAGCCCCGTAGCCCTCATTTTCAACTAGTTTCACTGTGAACAGAGAAAAACCTTTAGATGAGGATTTCCATGTCGGCGGAACTGTCGCTATGTTATAGTGTCACTAAGATGTACAGACCAGTTGAACTAACACCGAGTTGTGGTGTTACTAAAAATGATCAATATAAAACAACCCATGGCGCAAACCGATCAAAAAAATAACAAGCCTGCCAACCAGCAAACGAGTGTGGGGAACGAACAAAACAAAACCTTAAAATAAATGATAAACTGTAGCGGAAAAGAATGAGGTGCCTCAAACATAATATCAACATTAAAAAAAAAAAGAATATCTATATGAAATAAATCTTGAGAACTTCATTTACTTTCGCCAAATGCGTATATTTTTGTGCTTGTATAAAAATAATAATAATAAAAAAAAATAGAGTTGAAGCAAATCACTTCATTTCTGTTTTGAAACCCACTTCTTTCCATTTGGGCAGAATAGACTTGGTATTATACGTCAGAGAAAACAAGATATCCAACTGTCTGAACCAGATAATTTAGTATTAATAAACCATGCGTGTATTTTGCATCAGAACATGTTAAACCACCTATGTGACATGTCAAGACTAAATTCACGATATTCTGTCATGTGATCTTCATGTCCACACTATGTAACTCACTGACCTTGACCCGTGCACCTCACTCTTGGGATGTAGGATGGGGACGAGCAGAAGCTGTAGCTGACGTTGAAGTTTCTAATAGGACATTGCCATAGACTGTTCTCTGAACCTCTGCAACTGTTTACATAAGCATCCTAGTAAGCCAACAGTCAGTTGACTTTGAGAAGGTAAACTATCATGACCTAATTAAGTGTCTACATAGCGCAACAAATCGAGTCTACTGCTGAATCACTGTGATAATATCATGACTTTAACAAAGCAATTTACTGTCCTGTAGTTCTTCAAGACAATTTGGGAATTGCATAGCTACTGTTACGTGAACTGTGCTATTAGAAAGCCATACAGACTTAATCATACCATGGCTTAAATTTCAGCACAGTGAATGCACTTATAGTTCTATTATGAAAATATAGAATTGCGTTTTACTATTAAAAATTCACGTCATATTAGAAAGTAATCAAATCAAACAAAACTTTATTGTCTATCCCAGGAAGTCCAAGACAGAAAGTTTTGTTTTGCTCACAAGCCCAACCACACATACAAATATAATATGAACATAGCAAACATAATATGAGCATAACAACATAATTGCCAGACATACCCTTACAAGACGTTTAACACACATGCATACCTACACCTTCTCTCACATTCATGTGAAACCTCCTTAGGAGGATGCCAGGCAGTATATCAGCCCTACAAGTCCTTGTGCCTTTTATTTAGTATGGTGATGGCTGCTGGCACAATTACCTTTGGTAGGCAGTTTTTCGCACACGTGGCACTTTGTAGCGCCTGCCAACAGCTCAAATTTGGGATGGAGAGGGTGTTTAGTCTGAAATGATGTTTTGTGTCATCTTTTTGACTGTATGAAGGTACAAGTCAGTGGCAGCTGTGGCATACCAGTAATTTTATCTGCCTGGTGGATGACTCTGGCCAGCCTGGCCTTGTCTTTGACGAGGAGGTAACTATACTATGCGGGGATGTTAAATGTCAGGATGCTCTCAAAAAAAGACATGTAAACAGTCTCCAGCACCCCAGAGCTGACGTTGAAGCTGCGAAGTTTTCTCAAGAAGTACAGTCTTTTCTGGGCCTTTTTGTACATTTGGTTCACGTGATCACTAAAGGATAGTCTTCCGTCTATCACTGTACCAAGGTAATTAAAACTGGTAGCCCTATGTACCTGCTGTACCTTGATTTGGATTGGTGGGGAGTGAGGGGTACTGCCATCTCTTCCATTACTTGCTCTCCCAAAGGCCATCTTCTCCGTTTTCTCAACATTCAGCTCCAGGAAGCTGCGGTCAAACCAGTCCTCCAGTTCCCCCACGAAGGCCAGGAACTGTGACAGGGACTGCTCGTCTTTGAGGCAGGCCACCAGAGCCATGTGATCTCAATACTTAACAAGAGGATAGCACTGTTAATAGTGATCTCATTTGTGTGTATACAGAGAATAGGATAGGAGAAAGCACGCATCCCTGAGGGGTACCTGTGTTGAGGATCTGCTCGTCTGACAAAATCGTTCCATCCATTGACAGATTACCCTTTCAGACGAGCCGGACTCTACAGTACCTGTTGCTGGAGCTCTGAGACCCATCCTCAGGAATTATCGGATCCACAGAACTAGACTAGTGTTGACATCCGAGTATAGTAGGCGCTTTACGAGAAGGTGTGGCTGGACTGTGTTAAAGGCGTTGGAAAAATCCATGAACAGGACCCAAACAGAGGTGCCAGAGGTGTCCAAGTATTGTAGGATAGCATCTAAAAGAGTGAGAGTGATGTCAGACACTCCCCTACGTGGCTTGTACGCAAACTGCAGAGGATCCAGGATCAGACACAGTGGAGGTTATCAAACTTCCCACAGCCCTCTCCAATCACTTGGCCATAACAGACGCTTGACCTTTCAAGTCTGTAACATTCAGCTAGCTGTCTGAAAATTCATAATCTACTTCAAAAATACAATAAAACTCAAGATAATAGAATCACAAATAAAAGCAGGAAACAACAGTTAACTGGTAACGTGTTACAAAAACGCCGTAAAACTATCCTCATTTTTTGTAATGTGGAGGCTATTGGAGAAAACGTCATGCGTGACATCACATGACTGACATCATTACCTGAGGCCATACAGGTAGAAAGGACCTGTCGAGTTCTGGACGCTGCCGCTGCTGTCCAAAGTAAGACCGCCAAAATAGCCCAGAGTGAGGCACACTGCCGTGGCGTCATAGTTGGTGAAGACGTTGTCACAGACTGTGCCCCACACACCGTTGAAACCGACCTCCACTTGCCCTACATTACTGGTGGTACCTCCAGTCAACCGGAGCTCTCGGCCTAAAGAGAAAATGCTCGGCTAAATTTGTTAAAAAAAAGACACAAGTCGATGTAATGTTAACTTAAAGACAATAGAGAAAAAAGCAAGTGAAAGAAATTCTTTGTGATGAAATGCTACAAGGCAGTGACCCAGAAAAGCAAACTGACGAGATTATTGTAACGTTTTGTGAAGAGTTCGTTATGAATGTATGCGAGCGTGTATAAACATCTGCATGTAAAAACTCGCTCGCCGCACTCTTCTACCTTTATACAGACAAAAAGGTCCAGCCAACAGTTAACACATTTAATGTTTTAAGAAAAAAATGGCAATGAAATGTAAAAAAAAAAAAAGTTCTACCGCCTACTGTCTACCGTCCGTAGAAAGCTAATAATTCTCCCGACATTTGACACTCCGCTCTTCAAGTAATCTGATGCGAGCAGTCAGACGATTCAGTGTCCTTACACACCGTCGGTAATGAAGTCCGCCGAACAGTGCCAGACTCTGCGGTGGGGACAGAGAAGCCGCTGCAATCGACGGAGCGACACAAGCAGTTCTGGGACGTCAAACAGAGGAGGCCTCCACGTGCACGTGACTGTTGGTGTAACGAGATAAGTGACGAGTGTGTGTTGTGTGAAGCAGTGTATTGTGTGTGCAGTTAGATTAAAGTTAGTTGAACCGTGCCTCATTAGATATCCGGACTAGTAGGAGAACTATTAGATTAGCGGGACTCTCCCCTATTTGTTTGGTTTGACCTCCTGCTAAAAAGGGGTCTTGTTTTCTGTTATTCTTTCCTCGCTGCCATATTTTTTTATTATATTGTATTTTATTATATATATATATTTTTTTTTTGCCGGCGGGTCACACTATACGGCCGCCAATATAAACTTTAGCTTTGTGTGTAACTCCGTGTGCGTGTTCTGTGTTCACTGAGGAGTGATTGGCTTCGTTGCTCGCGTCGGGCGCGTGGGGGTGTGTCTGTGTGATTGCGAGCGTGTATGTGAGAGAGCGAGTCCTGCGACGCCCGATCGCGTTACGCGAAAGTACATCAGCTCTGAATGTCCGTACGGTCGAAACATTAACACCTTCGGTAGGTACGGTGATAGTATCCGTTATTCACGTGCTGCTAATACAGTGGAAGGTCCGTCCTCATACACAGATTTCCACTGCATGACTCTCAGAAGTAAAGTCCACAACGGATCGCAGTGAATGTCTGCCGTCTCCGTGTTGCTCTATTCACTTCGATGTCTCACCGCTGAATCCCCCGCCCGTTATACTCGTAAGGCCAATGTGTCGGAGGTCTGTCACCTCAAGCAGCTCAGCTCTAAATGTCATGGGAAACGTTAGTTTGCCTAACTTAACTTATCCCTCTACTTGTTTGACCAATCAGGCCATTAGCGACTAGGTAGTTAAGATGATCACTTAGAGACTCTTCGTAGGGTCCATGCCGACCAATCATAATCTCTTTACCGTATAGTCGGCATGGCTCCCACATGGAGTGACTGTAGTCACCGTGGTTACGCCTCGCCAACTATTCTGACGTCAAAACCCATTGAATGGCGTCAAATAATTCACGTGGAGATTGCGTCGGCATTCGCGTGACTGCTCTCCCCTGGTAGCACAGCTCAGACCAATGGCCTGAGACAACAAACAATTTAGAAACAAGAAACAATATTCGCTTTGAATCGCGAATTGTTACAATTATGACCAAGAAGGGCAGAATAATAATTTTCAAGCAAACTCTGCTTTAAACTTTGAAGTTTGCCAGTTTAACATTTTTCCAATATTCAGAACAGTGCAACGCTACTTTGTTTGGTGATGGAAAAATAGCTTACTAGGGTGACAAGGACATTTTTCTCCTCTGGCCGCTCTGCGTCTCTAAAGTCTTTGTGCTTGTGTTTTATAAACACACACTCGATCTCTCTCTCTCTCACACACCTATATCTGGTAAGTCACTAACCACTTGCATAGTTGTAGCACAGAGCCTGGGCAGCACTGCTGTAGCCCGTGACACAAGTGGACCAGTTGGAGGAGAAGGAACATTCACTCAGGGAGTTCTCGTTGCCAGTGCAATGGATGCTGTTGACGAGGTAGGCGGCGACATCCCGGGAGATGGACACTTCAGTCTGGTAGATGGCCACGCCGTTGTTGTAGCCCAGGTCCTTGCAGTACACAGAGGCAGCGGCGTCGTCCCAGTTGTCACGACAGACATAAGACTTGACTCCGTCCGCCATGACAACAACAGGTCCACCCACTGACGTTGGGGCGGCTTGTAGGCCTGTGAATGAAATGTGAGGAGTGGAAATAAGGAGCTTTGATGATGATGATGATGATGATGATGATGATGATGATGAAGGATGGGTGGATGGATTGACGATTGATTGATGATTGATTGATGATTGAATAATGATTGATGACGATGATGATGTATTTAGTAAATTACAATACTTGTATGTATACAGTGTACAAAGCTGAAATTCGTTTCCTTACCTCGCTCCGATGGAGTTTGACTACAAAAGACTGTAGCATATCTTTCACTGTTTCCCCACGGGCAGTAGATGTTCTGTTGTTCAGGGCAGTCTAAGAGGGAGGCCTCTGTGCCATTGCAGTTCAGGGCTGTGATAAGGTTGTTTCCGGACAGGTAAGCCATCGAGCCCTTGGGCAGGACACGTGAGTACGAGTAACCTTGGCTCAGGCAGACGACTTGAGCGTCCAAGTCGTCAAAGAAATCATTGCAGATGTTAATCCAGCCTGATCCCCGGTTAATCTGCACCACTCCAGTGATGGAGTTGTTGGTGTTGTGGATCGTATATAACAGACGCACTGTCGATTTGAAAGCAGAGGTATTTTCTTCGGATTTACTCGTATATTACGATAAAGACTGCATGAAACTAACTCGAAGAGCCAAACATACAATTTTTTAGGCCTTTCAATCATTGTTGTTTTTCTTTGACTGCCTTGATGCTTGGTTCGAAAAGTGTAATTTTCATAATTATACGTAATTCGAAATTAATGTTTATATTCAATGTATTTAAAGTGTTTATAACTTATCGAGTAAGAGATACCTATGCATTTTGTTTTTCATCGCATGATTATTCTCTTTCAGGCACTTTACTTCTATTTCTTTTTTTTTCTCGTCTCTTCAATTCTCTTGTTAGCATTGTTTTATTTTGTAATATTTCGTTAAAATGTTTATACTCAACTTTACTCACTATTGTGACATTAAAAAATCTTTACTTTCTTATGATTCCACTGCATTCTTGTTTCCCCCCACCCCACTTCTCTATCTATATATATATATCAACAAAAACCACAACCATTTCAACCATCCACTGAAGTTACCATTTCAACCATTTACTTTAAGTACACAAAGAGTAAAGAAAAATATTCTAAATTTAAATCAGCGATAAAAAAGTAAAAATTATTCTTGCGAAATGTTTCTCCAATCGTACTGCCATTATTCAAGTATGATACCACATAACGAACTCTGTAAGAAAAGAGTTTTTATGCACACTACAATGCATCAAAAACTATGTATAAAATATACAAAATACGTCTAAAAGTAAACTCACTCCCGTCTGAACAGCGCACACCGAGGTCGAAGTCGTGGTTGGCACATCTGTCTGACGGAGGGACAAACAACCTCCCACTACGGCACATGAAAACACTTCTCTCGTACCCATCACACTTTACGTCTAAAATGGACACAGTCCCTGCACCTCTTGGAAATCTGGAAAGTGTACACAACTTTTACACAACATTATGTTTTCTCAGTTTCATCAAACAGAAAGTGCCCGCTTTACTGATTTAGTAAAATATTTTGTGCAATCGTGTGATCGATTAAATGCATTTTTCAAAGAACTTGCATATTTATTACATTTCTCAGGTAAGCTATTTATGAATATTTGCTTAAAGTGTTGTAAAGTTTCAAATCTTTGATGTGGTCGTACTGTAAATATTGACTATTGTGTTGGAGTAGTATTAAATGATCTTCTACTCATATGTGATCATAAGCCTTGAATTTTGTCTTATTTTTTACACGATTTGGCATTGTTTGTACTCTCGTAGAAAATTTAATTTCTGATAACTTTTGAATTAACTAGGCATTTATTGAATAAAAGTGTCTTTCTTGAAAATCGACGTCTTAGAAATCTTAAACTATGCTTTTTTAAAGCGAATGATATGAACTTTAATTGAAAAATAACTTTGTAGTACTGTGATGATTGAATTTGTTTTCCTGACATTTCCATCTCCACACACCTCACTAATTGCTCTCCATAAACATTGATAATTGTGCTAACACGTACGACTACAAAGGGATTGAGTCTTTTGCAAGATAACCCTTTTGCACACTGAACGAGCGGTCCGGTGGCAAACGGTTAGCGCCTGTCACCAATACAGTGAAGGTTTTCTGCCCAGAGTTCATTTCTCGTCTCGGGCACGCTGTTCATTCTCTGCACGTGGCATCTGTTTACAGGGCTGGCTGCCTTGCCGTAATATAGCCTCAGTTGCTGGCACGGCGTAAAACACAATTCCCCCCCCCCCCCTTGCACACTGAACGAAAGTGTGAGACATATCGTGCTTCGTGGTGGTTTCTGATATGCACATGACCAAACACGTGACCATAGATTGAGAAGAGAGGAAATAAAGTTTTTTACTTTCCATATTCGCCGAGAACGTAGCCGAGCTGTCTGCAGACCACCCTGGCGGTATTATTACGGTTGTAGGTGTCGGGTACACACACTGTACCCACCTGGCTGCCATACACCACTTGCACCAGACCCTCCTTGTCTGATGTCCCTCCTACAAGCTGTACTACGTTTGCTAAAAGATGAAAATACTTTCTTTAAAAAAGAGCTGAATTGTAGCTTGTTGTGTCGTTACAGTTTATGAGTCTGACACTTATTACTATATGATGAACTGCCAGAAGTCAAAACACTTACAAATTTAAGCAAGTTTCTTTGACTATGTTTCTCTTAAGAAAATTGTGCACATGTTTAGTGCGTGTTTGTTACTAATACAACTTAATGAACGTATATTATAATATTATCAGACTGTATAAAATAATAGTTAATAATAATAATTCTGCCAAAACATTAGACTTATTGAAGTTGAAAGCTTCGATGTCGTGGGCGATGTTATGATATTACCTACTATTTTTCTTTACATTATTTTATTTTTTTATTCCTCCAAAAACTCTATCAAGTGAAGATAATGATAATTCATGAGAGCGAAATTACGATAGAAATTACGATAGAAAAGTCATTAGACTCGAAGTTGTGATAGAAATGTCACCTTACTCATCATAATAGAAAAGTCATTAGGGAAGTCAGGGTCATAATAAAGATGTTACATGGCTTAAAGGTCATGAGAGCAAAATAATGATAGCAAAGTCATTAGACTCAATATTGTCGAATTTTTTTCTTGAGATCATATTAGAAAAGTCATGAGAGTCAAGGTCATAAAAGTCCCTTGAACAAGATGATGAGAGAAAAGTCTTACATTGGTAATAATATGAAAACACAATAAATACTATAAAAATAGAAAGAAATATATCACAGTGGTCAAGGAAATACGACTTCGATCTTCGTTATGACAGATATGTCTCTTGGTTGATGGTTGAAATAGAATGTAATATTCTTCCAGAGCAGGGGTGGGCAATTAATTTTCCCAAGGGCCCGCATGAGAAATTGGGATGGTTTTAGAGAGCCGGACTAATATAGTTAACTCAGTTTTACTCAATACTGTTTATATATATATACTGGCGGGCGGGCCGGTCAGAGACAGGAGGCGGGCCGCCCCTTGCCCAGGTCTGTTCTAGAGCCAGCTAGATGTGAATGGTCATGTTAAGCAACTTTGTATAATGGATACTAAACACATGAGAGGTAGAGGAACAATGAGTGAGGGTTAAAGTGTGAATAAACTGAGTCGGTATTGTAAAACAATGTTTGGTACCTGACTGGTAAGTTTTAAATGTATCTGATCTGAACTGTTTTAATAGAGGTGTTACCGCTGTAGACTTAATTGACAAAGAAAGTAAGTCAACCTACAAACATTTTTTAATTATAGTGAATAAAAAGTGTCTAAGAGAATGAAAAAAATTCATACTAGCACGATGGAAAATAGGGGTAAGCAAGTAAGTAGTTGCTTAGACTTGCACTGTTACCGGAGGAACAGAGCTCACAGCAGCCACTGGGCTTCGGGAAGTGCCACGAACGTGTTCGATGTCGCTTAGGGAATTGGAAAGACTGAGCCAAATTTCACATAACTGACCCAAGACTGAGTATCAAAACACTCACGGTAACTGATGGACAGGTTTTACGGGGTAGGTAAGGGAGAAGACTGGTGTTGACTACACTAGCATCTACACGCGGCGTGAAGACACCGAGTCACGAGGGCAACAGAACCACAGAACGTTCACTGTGTTTGCGGACTGACGTGCACGTGCTAGTCTCTGTTTGATGACTTAATTTATGCTCTCGTTGTTTCTCCGCATGACACATCTGACTCATAGCTAACGGCGAGATGCTATAGCTTTGCTCTTCATCAGTCTCTCTCACTCTTTGTCTACCTAATGGCTGGATGCATTTAATCGGGATTGTGGATTAAAATTGATCTTTTTCAGGGGAGATAACTCCATAACAATATTTTTTGCAGAGAATAAAGCAGCATGAAGGCCGTTCCTAATCCGTTTAATTACGTTCTGCAAAGGTACATGTGAATATCACATAAAAACCGAGTCTTCAGAGGCTAATATTGGAAGCATATACATTATTTACATTTGTTTTTGTAATTGTCGAAGGTTAAAAAAAAAAAAAAAAAAAAAAAACAACAACCAAAAAAACCGAAAGAAATCGAATGGATATGAAGAAACATTTAAACATAATGTAACAAAAAATAGCGACAAAAAAGAGTCAGAGACAGAGAGATCAATCATTCCAGTGAAAACTGAGTGACACTCACGCCCAACAGAGACCTGTTCTGTTTTCCAGACTGTTAGAAGCAGCATCGTCACCACACAGACAGACACAGTTAGTAGCCTCCCCATGACTCCTTGTCTTCCCTTCTAAGTCTTTTAAAACTTTCTTCACGCCCTCATCCGATCCTTGGTTTATAAATCCTGATGTTGGAGCTGAACAGCACCTCTTAGGCTCCGTAGAGTTACTGAAGTCAAGGACACCCTTTTTGCGATGTTCTGCTCCCCTTCTTTCCTTTTTAAACTGGTATCACTTGTAAAAACTCATTTTCATTGGTCGGCGCAGGCGTATCCGGGATATTGTGCACTAAACATGGTCTTGTCATCTCTCTGTGTGCGAGACTCAGTGACAAGACCAGGGTTGCACCGCAGTGAATGTCCTCGTGGCGTCAATAACTAGGGCATTTTAAATGGACAATGGTTCAAAGGTTATACAAACAAAATTTTAAAATTTAAACATTCTTTTAACAGATATTAGAAAAATCCGACTCTGTGTTAAATAGATTTCTGATCGATAATTTTATTTCCCTGTCAAGTTCAATACCCAGAACTTGTAGAAAAAAGACACAAGTAAAGATGCATGACCTTTGTTGCCTTACTAAAATCTATTGAGAAACGGAAAGGATTGGTGTTTTACATTAAGCGAGCAGCTATGGGTGCATCACGGCAAGGCCGTCAGCCCTGCAAACAGATACCACATGTAGGAAAAAAAAACACCAGCTTGCTCGAGACGAGATCTGAACCCAGGCCAGCCAACCCTCACTGTATTGGTAACAGGCGGTAACCGTTGAACATATTGAGAAGCTATACAGGAGGTTTCAATATATTGTGATATTTTTCAACTGAAGCACAGAGCAATCAGAGGTAGAAACAGAAAGTGACAGAGGTAGTTAAAGATAAAAAAACCTTGCACCTACACTTTTCCATCAAGACTTTGGTAGCTCTTTATTAAAACAATTTTCCAAGCACTTTAGACATGTACCTCCTGCATGTCTTACTTGTATTTCAAACCATAAAACGAGTTTTACGATAATCAGTATCCAGCCGCCACCACACGTAAAAAGCACAGTTGAGAAAACGGTACACAATATAATGTATTTGAGAATTTTCCATTTTTATGCAGCAAATTAATCGAAATTCTATTAACATCGTATCCGTCTCAGAAAACAAATCGATCTTAAAGCAATGACTAAAAAATATAAAAGATGAGGATGCAACGTTACATTCTGGAAAATGTATATCGCAGACAAGCATCAGACTTAACTATCTAAGAGATTACACTTTGAATGACTAATACAAAAATAATACAAAACACACCGTTTCAGAATCTGGATGAATATTCCACACCATTCCGCTCTCGAGAAAAACTCTTACGGACACCAGCATGTGCAGAGAGATCAACAACACACAGATGTCAGGATTGTGCATGAATAGATATACTTTGTCAAAACATTAGCTAATAGCAAAGCTGTGATTGTATATTAATTAGGGATATTATTTAACAATGGTGACGCCAGCACGGAGACCTCTTTCTGTGTATACTCATGCCTGTAGGCGTGAATCTCAAAAACAAAGGGGGATTGTTGCCTCAGAGTTTGGACAATAATATTTTGCACTGAGCTTTACATAGGCGTTAGATTATTGTAGAACCGAACGATAATTATTCAGGCGTTACATTCACATCTACGCTAAAGTGGGTTAAATTTGCTGATAAGTAATCTGAGGCATTAACAGCAGCCTTTGCAGGAGTCAAGAAAATGTATTTTAGACAAAAACCTTCCAACAAACATAATCTTTATAAAATATTTGATTCAAAAATAAAACTTATTCATTGCTTTGGGTATGTATGGTAATGGCAGGCGGTAATTTTTCATTATTCATTACCACAGTAAAAGTAAGATTCAAGGATTGTTTTCGCCAAAAAAATCGCGATTCAGCGTCTACTTCTGATTATTGTATCGTCCAGACAACTGGTAAGTTAAGTCCAGATAAGTAGAGCAACATACATAAACCAGGTAACACGACGCGAACACAGACGTGTCCTGTGTTTGCTAAGAAGCAACTGTTTACCGCTTAATAGAATCACTAGTTGTCACCAAACCAGCAAGAAACCTGAGTGTGAAAAGTGGGATAGCCAAAGAGTAAACGACCTGTGCAATTGTTTGTTAATATGCCCTAAATATACAGTCTTACGTAATAGATATATCTCACTCTTTTATAATAAACTCCCCTTGCCGTCTAAGATTCACCTTTTGTGTAAGAACCTTAAGGGAAAAGTAGCCACTAATGTTGCCCTCTGCATAACAGAATGCCTGAAGAAGAGGACACCATGACATTGACATAGTAATCGCTCAGTATTGAATGTTATTATATTGTTTACTATGAAGTGGAAACCTCAAAACATAACTGTAATGTTGATCTTTTACAGCCACCCACTTTTGACATGCATGTAACCAGCAGTATGTGATGTTGATGTGGGCCAGATGGCCACCAAAAATGGATAAAAGTATATTATCATTATTGGAATTAGTAAATGTGTAGCCCGTATACTAAAGAAAGTTTGTTGGTGTTAAATCGTCTTGTTTTGGCAAAGATAGAGATGACGGATGGTGTGTGAAAAAGTCTTGTATATATTATATGAGCAATATTTAGGACAAGTGTAAATGCAACGACAGTTTTACTCGCCCTAAAATATCGTAGGGAAAGAAAGTTCTACCGTGAAGGCTTAAACACGTTTTGAAAAGTCACGCCTAATGCAGACTGCACACCCAAATCAGGCCCCTATAATTTATTTACTTAGAAATAAAGTAGTACATTGAAAATCAGCGTATTGGGCACTGTGAGAGACAACTCTGCAACGCACGCAGCACGTGTGATATCTCACGTACTTTATTTCTGAAAATATAAAAATACTCTATAATAGAATAACTAAATATAATTTTGGAATGTTCCGACTGACCATGTGCCCTGCTGACGTCTTAAAGGGGAGGGGTTGGGTGTCAGTTTAAAGTATTTGCCTCTTGGTCTCCTCTCTTACTTATTTTTGTCGGCTTGCTGACTGGGGGACTGGACCGAAGAGTGATGTTCTGCTTGGAGTGCTCGGGTGGGTGATGTGATATAGGATATCGAGAGTTGAGCAGGGGATAATGAGACAGTACACATAATTTTTTCTAGTTCCTGGTTCGTATTTAACAGAAACAGCAGCATACAATAAACAATGCCTGTGTGGACCGGAAGAACACTTCCAGTGCAAATGAGCTGCCTGTCACGTTCTGAGTCAGCGTGTACTTGTTTGTGCGTGAATATGCACAGCATCGTGAGGCAGGAGCGAGAGACAGAGAGATCTTGAATGACATATTTCTCCTGAATGATAAATCTCTAACACGCTACACCAGAAAATTCATTATTATATCAGCTACATCGTCGTGGACTATAAGGTTTCGAGGTGTCAGTAGATAAGGAGGGTAAGACTCTGACGCCGCTAGTTTGGTTTTTATCACGGTTGTGTTTCTGGGTGTACTTCTAATATTTCTGATATTGTTTCCTTCTTTGAAGATATCTTTCCATCGTGAAGTCGTATTCACATCATGAGTTTTGCAGGATTGAATATAAGCAAACACACAAACTAACGAACAAGCTAGCCAAGGGATGACATTAATCAAGGTGCAGTTTCATTCCCCCCACTTTATCAAATACAGCAGGGATCTCTATGATATGCGATGTAGAGGAAGTTAATACAAATAACATTTAGTCAATAATTATAAAAGACGGTTGGGCAATTCTCCTTTCCTCAAAATTAAATAAGTAGGACAAGCTTAACTTTTATTTTATCTTCAAAAAACGCTGGAACGTTTTTTATCATTTATTTACCACACTGTATACAAAGCATACAGATCATTACATGCATTCAAAAACCTCTATCACTCTTACAACAAATTCATTCAGTACACAGAGAGAAATAAGAATAAAGGTTGGAAATATTAAAAGTGGGGAGAGAGAAAGTAAAATGAAGATGAAACTAGATGGGATATCGCAGCTTCTACTACTTGTGCTCACATTAATAATTCAGTGTATGCCTTCCCCAATAACTCACATAGGTGTAAATTATTATTTATCATGCTATGATACTTTTCTAAGTTATATCTATACTTCGCAATCTTTAAGAAACATATAGAGAGGGTACACTGCTTTTCCATTTGAATATATATATATAGTGTTTTGCTAGCAAGATGATTAAGTCTAACACTTTGTCAATACACGTGTTCTTGCACTCCAAATAAAACCTTTTTTCTGAAAGAAATGTCTTAATGATGCTTATTTACTGATCACGAGTGAATATAAATCTTGCCAGAATATGTAAACAAACTGACATTGCCATGACAGATGATTGTTCTTCAATTAGACACATAGAACACTTAGGTGGAGTTAATACTCTTTCTTATAAATAGGAACAGTAATTATAAATGAAAGATTTATACAGCGCACACTCATACTCGTAATGAGCATGCTTTTAGCACTTAAAGCAAGAATGAGACATGAACAAGGGGTGGAAGAATAAACAGTACTGACGATGCATAGAAGCGAGTAGAAAAGTAGTAAAGAGTGCAAACGGGTATGTGTGTGTATCAGGGGGACACTAGCATTGTGTGGACTGTGTTAGGGTTATTCAAGGAAGAGGTGTGTTTTCACTGCCGATTAGAAAGACTCAGTTGCAGGTAGGTGTCACAGATCTCGCTGGAGTTGTAGGTCTAAGCCCACGTGCAAGGACTAAAGAGCGTGAGTGACGTCAGTTTGTCTGAATGCGTGTATGCATGATGTAAAAAGTAAGTGTGACGTGGGGAGAGAGCCAACGGCTGGCGGTGAGAAGAATGTTGGTTGGCAGAGGGTAAACGAAAACGTACACGAGGAACTGGAAGGAATGTTTTGTGTGTCCCTAGAAAGCTTCATCATAACTTTGAGAGGAAGGATTCGTGTGAACCCGGAGACGTTAAGTAGGGATTTTATTTTTATAGTAAATGAGCTGTTATAACGAAGGAAACAGATCGGAGTTGAACATTTTCATTCATGTGTATTTTTATTTGTTTGTTTTGTTTAGTGAAGTAGACAGATTCGTTCAGGCAAGTCATTTTTTAAAATTTCTGTGAAAGAACACAAATCTGTCTGATCCCGTGAGTGTGTTTGAAAGGAAATGAGCGAGGGACACACTTCGCGGAGTCGTGACAGTATAGGTGGCGGAAATGGAAAGGGATAGAGTTCAATTGTTTGGCTGCACAGTAACTAAAAATCTTGTGACAATATGTTGTTGTTGTGTTGACAGGAAGAGTTAGGAGACGGGCCGTCAGACGAGGAGCGTATAGTTGACTGGCTGGGACGTACGGGAAGAGTTTAGAGAAACAGTCAGGGCAGGAACCGGCAAATAATTTAAAACATAGCACAGCCGGTTTGTACTGAAAAAAAGACAGAGCAGTGCAGCCAGTGCAAAAAATAAAGTAGAGGAGTGACATGATCCCGTTTCCTAGCTCTAAGCACCTGTTAGGTTATTTAGGAACCTGTTATTTGGTAAAATTATTATTCCCCCGTTGAAAAATATCCATTTCACTTGATTGTCTGTTGTTGTCTTAGGTCATCTATTAAATACAAGTTTTCATGGTATTTTTTCAAAACTAAAATTTCATTTCATTTTTTCTGTTAGCAGAGACTCAGAGCTTCCAAACATTAATTGTACAGATTTATTTCCCTTAAAAACGATCTCCCATACCTTTTGTTTTCTTTCTTCCGTTCCTTTTATGTCTTTACTCTGTAATTTATCTTGAAACTCTTTCATTGCATATAAAAATACTGCAAACTGTACAAAGGTAGTGATCAGGTAAGGAAATATTAGCTGAAATTCCTGGTATTAAAAAAACTTAACATTATCCTTAAGTAAGTGTTTACTGTGATAAATACCTTCTGGCAGCCAATCACTACAGTAAACTTGTGATTCCCCATAGTGACAAGGGTTCCCATTGTCTCACTCCTCCCTATCCATCCATCTCTTTCTATATATAATGAACCATGAAGAATATATGCCATTCGCAAAAATGCATAAGGGTATGTGTGAGTAGAAGATATGTCCCCATTTCCTCAAATCAGTTCAAAAATGTTAAAAGTTTACTTCATTAATTTTTTATACTTTATTAATAAATCTCCAGATATGTTCTTGAGTTCTTGCTCAAAGTCCATAAGTAATAGTAAACCAGTTATTCTTTTACAGTTTGTGTACATTAGGAGGTAGTATATTAGATGTAGATTGTCCCCAATGTATCTGCCTTATATGAACCCTTTCTGATATGTGTGCATTATTTTGGGAAATACCTTTTTATTTGACGAGGAACCAATTTTGTATGCCACATTAAGTAATGTGATTTTGAAAATCGTATTAACTACAATACAGGTGATTCACACATCCTAATCCTAATATAATGAGAAATAAATAACATTTCTAAAATGAAGCTTTTACAATTACGAAGAATTGCAGTTGACACTGACTTAGAAAAGCAATATTTTATTTAAAGGTATAGCCCAGAAAAGCTTGTTTCGTGTAAAATATCTTTAATGAAAAATTTCTATATTAATGATATAAAGATACGTATATTTTAGCTATTTGTAAGCACTTGTAAACAAATATTCTAGGCACTGAAATAGAAATTGAGTATAAACGTTGAGGCTGTCATAGTTATCAATATGATAAAGATGATACAACGTAATGAAGTAATTAATTAATAACTGATAACCTGCATTAGAAAAAATAGTTATTAACAGTTTGTTATTTGCACACACATATAAATCAACAGACAGAAAAGGACATGACTTCGATCCCACTGGACGATAATAATAATAGCAACAAATGTAAAACTTGTAAAGCGCATACTCACACTCCTAAAGAGCATGCTCTTAGAGAATAAGAACAAGAACGAAACATGGACATCATACGAGGGACAAGAAAACAAACAAATAACATATAAACTATAAAAGAATCAACAACCGTACTAAACGAAGAATAAAATCAAATACGGAAAACAGAAAGAGGAATAAACATAACAAGAACAAGAGCTGAGAGTAACAACAGGGAGCTTCATGATTACCTTATCCACGTGGAAGCATCCACAAAGCTGGAAGAACGGCATTGATTGAGATCAGCATTTTACACTGAATTTACATCACTTAGAAATATATTCAGTAAAAACTAGTCTGGTTGACAAGAAATGTTTTAAAGGAAAATAGATTCTGCTTAAAGAGGGTCATCACAGGCTTCATCGAAGACTTAAACCTTTAAGATGACATGTATCTTTTTCGCTCTGCAATATGTTTAAGTGGAGCATTGTCTTGTTAATGCGAGCATTTATTCGCTGTTGGCGTTCAGTCAGGAAGACATTGCGAAAGTTGGTAAGGAGTTGAAGGAAACCAACCTCTGTGGTGTCCCCCATCCAAGCTCACGGCATTGCTGGATTGAATGACATCTTCGATCCCCTCTCTGGTACTACACATCATCTTCTGCGGATTTATCGGGTAAAACAGTAATGTCATAAACCGGATTGCTCAAACCAGGGTCATAGTAAACAACATTCTCAGAAACGTCGGTGCCTCGGTGTACATCCCCTCGACCGTTCTTCCTTTTGAGCTTGTCGCGAACGTGACTGATAAAGCCGCCTGCTCCAAACGACAACAAACCAGGCCTTGTTTCCTCTTCATTGACCAGTTGCTCAACGTTCATTCCCCCCCGTCTGCGATAGATAATGACGGCGACGGCGATAGCTATGACGATGACGACAATAAGGACAGGCACGACAATAGCCGCTGTATAGGAGCCTGAGTGTGTCTGTGTCAGCTGTGACTGTGTGGAGTCGTGGACTGATGACGTCTCTGGAGACTCCCGCCCGACTGTAGTGTACGTCACAATGCTGGTCACGGTGTTGGTCACACTAGTTGGAAGAACATAAACCCCTGCAAAGACACAAGAGGAATGAGAAGTTGATTGTTGGTTCTTTTCACAAAGTGAGATGTTAATTATTTTCGTTCATTGTTCCCTATATTGTAGACATTTTGTTAGGAGAGGGTAGAGATGGAATTTGCGAAAAGTCGCCAATTTTGATCTCGTACTTGTGACGTTACGTCTAGTCATCGCTGAATTGTTCGTATGCGTTACGTCAAGTCTTGATTGGTGTGTATCACTCACCGGAGCAGATGACGCCTGCATCGTTGTAATGGAAACAGTAATTGTCCCCAAAGCCCATGAAGGCACAGTCCTGTAGCCGCCTCTCCATTCCCAGGCAGCTCACCATGTCCAGCCAGATCCTGCCCTGACCCTCACCGAACCTGTAGCAACAGTTTGTAGTGAAGAAAGTAAGTGCTAGAATTTCTAATGGACTGCTAACATCCCGTGATCCAGCAAGTCTTAGAACTGCCGGTGGTTAGCATACGCACTGCACACACACACACACTTCTAAGTGCACGTGATCTAGCCCTCTACGCACAGATCTCTATTGAGATATTGTTGATTGAGAATGATGTTCTTTCTCTTGGCTGGCTTGAGGGGACTTCTCTCTGTAGTTTTGTATCGTCCGTAAATACACGTCGAATTTTTGATGTTTTCAACTGACCTGGGACTTTTGCCGCGCTCTTTCCTCTGTTCTCGATTGTTACTCACTGTCTGTGTCACGTAGTTTCTTTCCTAACACATCATCCACTTAATGTCTCTGTTCTTCGCTTTGCCATACTGCTGGAAGGTTTTCACTTTTGGGGATTACCTGTGCCTACTTCACTGAAACGTTGTTGGCACTGCTGACCATGCGGTCTTTTTATTGTCTTATCTGTGGACCTGTGCTTTATGGCTGAAAGTTCTGCAGAACAGATCTTGGGCCTCTACGCCTCAACGATGTCACCGATGACGAGTGTGTTTTATCACGGAGTTGTGGTTGCTATGCTGTCCTACTCCATTTGTGGTTTCCCGGTGCTGTCACTTGCTTCTTCAGTGCCTGGATACTCAGCTGTTACCCTAAAACTCGCAATGAAGTATTCAGACGAATGTTTTATTACCTCCCATTGACTGTTGGAGACCTGAAATGACGCTCTGCATAGCACCGTTGTTTTAGTTGTTTAGTATGGTTATAACATATTGAAGTTGCATATGGTGAGATTGTGCTGTGGAATCTGCTAACCTACATGATATCGTTGACTGCTTGCTTATGTAAAAGCACACTGAGCTTGCTGCCAGAGGGAAGTGCGTAGCAGAAGTGCTATTATTCTGTTGTTGTTATAAAGATATTCGTAAGGCACAAATTTCAGACATTTATAGGATATTTTAATGCCACACGGTATGTTGCCCTATACAAAATGTGAAACCATAGTAGTTCTTGGAACACCGAAAGCACTCCTTAAACCACAACATATCTGGCCATATTAAAAAAAAAAAATTCATAAGCCACGTGACTCACGCGGCGTTTTTGACTGCCTTTCCAGTAGCGTAACCGAGCTGGTGACAGACGACAATCGCATCGAAATCATCCCAGCCGTAGTCGCAGACGGTACCCCACTGGTCAGGTCCCTGGAGAAAAACCTCCACACGTCCCGAGCTGTTAGTGGTGCTGCCCGCTAGACGTAGGTTTGTGATAACTGAAGAGAAGTCTAACGGTTACTAGTTCTGCAACTGTACTTAATTTACACATCGGAAACAAACATGAACACTAGACACAAAAACTAATGTGCAAATGATTACTGTTTACATGACAGCTATAAAAAAATAACATGCCAAGAACTCGCTAACAAGAAAGGATGAGAATACTTCAGTCAATCAATAAAAAAATAACAAAAATAAGGAAGAAGGAGACATACAAAACTCAGCAACCGATGCTAAATGTACTAAAATGTAAATACACAGATCGTATAATATTTCCCTCACCGGTGTCCTTAGAGAAACACTGGACGTGTAAAGTGCGGTAGTTGTTACACGATATCTTGTCATAGTATTGAATACTACTGTTGAATCCAGTGGATGTGCACAAAGGTAGAGAGCTCTCATTACCTTGGCAATTTAGTTGGTTAAACCAGAACGTGTTACTGGAAGGAACTTCATATCTGTAATGATATCACATTAAAGACAAACCTGTTACGAAAACAAGAGCCTTGAGTGGATGTGGAATCTTTTTGTGTGCAAAGCAAAGCAACTGGCGGATCTGTTAACATGTAGGGCAGATAATAGGACTTACATGAATACGAATATTTATAAACTTTTATCACAGGTCTGTCTACCTAGCTAAACTTAACTTTCCATCCAATCTGCGGAGGCGATACAGAATTGAAATCATTGCCGATTTAAAGGCAGTGGGCTGTATCACTAATAGTGAACGATGTGTATAAGATTAAAAGTCATGTCGACAAGATGGAAACGTGGAGCTGACCTGTATGGGGACGCGACCAAACCTCCCCCGTATCCGAGACTTCTGCAGGCTGGTCCACCTGCCCGAGAAAGGACATCCTGTACACAGACTAAGCCCCACACTCCGCCATACTGCATCTCTACTCGTCCTCGACTGGTGTCAGTGTCTCCGACTAGGCGATAAGAAATGCCGTCTGCAAGAGTCGACAAAGATTGCTTTTAAATTGTTTGGCAGTAAAAATGCATGTCCCTATGAAATGATTTGATCGAATCAGAAGCATGGGAAACACCGTCACAAAACAGTCTCAAGCATATGAAAACAACCACAGAGATTGTTCGTGAAATTGGATTTCACAACAGGGGAATACTGATAAGGGCAGATGTCTTCTGCATAATCATCAATAATATCGAGAAGATCGACATAGAATAAATTAGCGAAGGGCAACATGAGGTCAGTTGTAGCCCCTCAGACAAACAATGTCGACAGACTCACTGGTGTCGTTGTAGCACAGGACGCCGGCGCGAGGGGCGTAGTAGTCGCACCAGGAGGTTGTGGAGGTCGTTGTGTGCTGACAGTTGATCAGAGATTTCTCGTCACCGCGACACTTCACGTCCGACATCAGGATGGGCTGTGGTACAGAAAACACTGTGTCTAGTGACAGCGCTACAGAAACACATTGTGAGTCTAGGGACAGGTACAGAATATGTAAGATGGCATTGACAGCACCACATATACGTTAAGAGAATCTAATGAAAGCGGTATGAAGCTATATGTAGTGACAGCGGTACGAAAACGTGTGACAATATACACAGCGGTATATATTCCCAATGAGTGTAGGGACATCAGTACAGAAGCAGCGTGAACATAGTGACAGCGGCATTGAAACAAGTACAATTCCAGGAATTGTGGTGAAACTGGTGCTTCTACGTCGTCAGCAACTCAGGCTGACATGAGCTACATGCCGAGAACGAAAGGCGTGTTGTAGACAAGATCTGAACACAGGACAGCGGACCACCGAACCACCCACGTTTAAACCAAGTGACAGTGACAGTGCTTACACCGTGACGTCATAAAGATCCTCCCCGTTATCGTAAGGGTGGAGGTGTTGACATATATAAGTGACAGTGGTAAAGAGACACACATGTACATAAAGAAGCACGTGAATCAAGTGATATTAGCAGCCAAGACTACAGAAAGAAGCTCCAGACACAAACAAAAGCAAGCTATTTTGCTAACAAACCTGATGACCAAAACTGGCCTAAAAGACTTATGTTGTCTCGAAATACATTAGTTTCGAAATTGCTCCAACGTGTCTCCATATGCAGAATTGCCTGTGCGCGATATATTAGGAAGGAGGAAGGAGAGAAATATATGAAGAATCAGAAAGTGTGTGAGAGAGAGAGTGCAAAACAACTCAACATTTGATATATGTATTTTCTAAAGCTTTTCTTTGTCTAAATTCATCAGTAGACGATACTCTTTCATTATAGCAAACTCAGTTGGAAAAAAAGTTTGTTATAACGCTTAAACAATATTTTAAATATGTTCGTTTGCGTGCAATGTGCTATATTCTAACCTTTCTGCTCTTTCTGTCCTCGTCAGGAAAGTGCGCAGTATAGGGCACTCCGCCGGCAAAGCCACCCTCCTTGCAAGCCACTGTGGCCTCGGTGACCCCAAAGCCTGCGGCACACACAGCGCCCCACACTCCCTCCACCTGCACGTCGATACGACCATGGTAGGGCTCACCCAAGGTGTCCTCCATAATCCGAACTTTTGCACCTAGTCAACATAAAGTTTGAGATAAAACTTAGAAGTCCTTCCCCACTTGTCTGCAAACATAAATCCCCAAAAAGATAATTCCATCACTCAGTGACCACATATCAATGTAAATATGAAGTTTCCTGAACGCAGCTGTCAGAGCCCAGTAAGACATAAACCCAGTTACCTGCCTAAATGGGAAGAGGAAACCTCGAGTTCGTGACCTTTTACTCAAGAACGGAGCTAACTGACCACCAAAAACAGCATCTTGACTAGTCCGTAATACAGTCCTCATCCCTGACTACTCAACCCTTTTTTTCAAACTCAACGCTTTCCGTCGGTCTTCCTGTCCTTCCACGTGTTTACAGATTCGTCGGACCACAGGTTGGTTCACTTTCAGGAGCTTTGCTTGTGTTATTTTCGTCCTACATTTTTATACAGAAACGATGCCACAACTTTGCAGACAAATGAGTGTTAAACATTCGAAAAGTCGTTGTAAATAATAACAGCATAATACCCTACACTTGTTATCATCAGAATTAAATATGCACATGGAACCAAAATGAAAAAGGGGAGGGTAATGTACAAGTGAGAGCATCGAATTCGACTAACTCGTCTCAATGAAAGGTTCCCGGCTACAGACGACGGACGCGTATGATTGTGAACTGCAGGATGTCGTGGCATTGTAAGTACAGTCCAGAAGGCTTGGTTCGCGGCCTGTGCACCGCACGTGTGTGATGCCGATCGGCGCGTCCACTCGGCCGAAGACGCCCCCTCGCACGTGTAGTCCGTGCGGGAATCCGAGAGATCTGCAGGCAGTGACAGCGCTGTTGTTGTCGAAGTCTTCATCGCAGATCAGGGTCCAGGCGTCTCCCAGGTAGACCATGACGGCCCCCATTGAAGCGTTGAAACCAAGGTTAAGTTTGACTGATGAAGAAGAAACACTGTTTCAGACAATTAATAGACATTATCTTATACAAGTTTAAAATGCTAGTTCCGTTTATGTCCACCCTACCTACCAAAATTGGAGTTGACTGCATAAAATAATCTCTTCTAGAGTTTACTGCATTATAAACAGAAGTACATTGCAGTGGGACACAATTCTTGTATTTTTGTACTTTCATAACAGAAAAAATCTGTTATTAGCGTCCACTACACCAGTGATGAAATAGCTTGAAGCTGCGGACTCACTCTTGTCGATGCAGACGACAGAAGCATCGTTACTATGACTCCTACAGCCATTGCCCCAGCTGCTGTAGACGACCGCATCGAAGCCTGAGTGTGGACACTTGGCCAGTGACCTCTCTGACCCCTTACACCTGACGTTGCTCAGCCAGATGGGACCAGCGCCTTGACCGTAGTAAGCATCGTCCATTGCGTACCCGTCCGTGTAGTTCAGGGTGCGGCACAGGACGCTGGCGTCCTCGTCATCCCAGTCGGTGTCGCACACGGTACCCCAGAGTCCACCCACAGATATTTCCACTCGACCTGCACCCTGACGATCTCCGCTCACAAGGCGATACTGTATCCCTGCTCACATACAACAAAGTGTTTGACGGGAATTTTGCCGTCGCTACTCGTAAAGTGTTGGGAAACAAGGTCTCGAGTTCTGAAAGATTTGTTGATCTGCTTTGAGTAACTAGGAGTTATCAGTAATTCCTTCCATAAAACCGTACATCCATCAGAAGACTTTTGCCGCCAATCAAAATACCTTATAGCAGTATAGACGTAATTCGATCTAGAGATATCGTTATGGCAGTTTAAATTTATTTTACTGACCAAGAAATGAAATATCTCAGCAAATATGACCGAGAAATGTGTTTCCGCCTTTACGTTATTCTACTAACCTGTAAACGAAGTGTTTTAAAGATGTTTTTCGTAAGCTACTTGTACAAGATGTTTCTAAAATTTAAAGCTTTTCCGAAGTTCAGTAAAGTATACAAAAGTTTTTCCTATGCAATCATATGTCCTCTAGCAGTATTATTACAATAATTTTAAATGAGTTTTAAAACTATGTTGTCCATTGTGTTTCTATAAAACTGATAATCTCAACAGACTTTGCCTAAAAGTATTTAAAATTAGAAATATGTTATGATGTGGCCCCAGAAAGTGACTACAGCAAACTTAAACTGACCGTTAACAGTGGTTACTCCTGCTGTTAAATGACAGTCGTCAAGTGCTGATAACACGAGAACAGTCTAGAAGCTTACCAGTGTCGTTGAAGCAGACAGCGCCGGCCAGGTCCGCCATGCTGCAGTTGCCCAGATGGAGCCGGTCGTTGAAGGGACAATCCCCGAGCGACGCCTCACTCCCCGTGCAGTTGACGTCACTGATCCAGTAGGGACCCCGCTCGCTGGGCAGGAGGAAGAAGTTGTTGTACTGGGAGTAGTGGTAGGCGGCGCCGTCATGATGACCACGTGACCTGCACAGCACGCGTGCGTCCAAGTCGTCCCAGAAGGTGTTGCAGATGAGTCCCGCCACACCCAGGTGTGTCACCACCACCTGCCCGCTAGTCTTTGTGTTGTCATGGAAGTCGAACCTGTACCCTGCAACATCAGGGTATGTAATTCACGTGATATGCTATACTGAGGAAATAGCGTATAACGCGATAAACAAGCAGGAGATAGGCAGACAGATCTACAGATCCACGGACAGACTGACAAAAAAGGGAGGCGGGGAGTCTGGACCTAAGACTAACAAACAGGAACAAACAACGAAAAGGAAGATGGGAGACCAGGACAACAAACTAATTTTGCGGAAAGATAACGAGGTTTAGTTTCCTTTTTCTTGTAAAGGAATACATGGAGAAGCAGTCGGGCAGGATGAAAGACCGATCAAGCAACAAACGGCCAGTTACACATTAAAACAAATGGCAAAAAGAAATAATGAAGGATGAGGGGATGGAGTCTAGTACCTTCTGTGGTCATAAAAACGAAACTGTACCGTCGATGGCCCGGACAAATCGGACAGACGTAAAATATTTCATATCTTTTAGTGGCCTTCACTCACCTTCATCAACGACATCTGTACTGTTGAAACAAACAACTGACGCGTAGTTTCCCGACAAACAGCCTCCTGGTCTGAGACAGTCAGTTGAGTCGCTTTCTGTTCCTTGGCACCTCATAGTGTACTTCATATTGGTCTCATACAACTTTATTTGGTATGAAGTCGTTCCATAAGCTGAACAGCAGACAGCTCTGCCATCAACGTAAGCCATGTCTTGGCAGACTCGCCTGTGTTGAAGGGTAGATATTGTTAAGTACGCTTCATATTATTCCAAAAATATTTAGCACAAACGTGAGTTTTTTTTCTTTTCCGATTTTTGCTCTGCTAATTTTCCCTTTTTAATCTGAGCGTTAAATTAGGTGCTTTTATCTAGTTTCTAAAAATATCCATGTTGTGTTAGCACATTATTTTTGTCAACTTATTTCCAGTCAGATACAGTATTCCGTCTGATGGATATAACTTCTTTTATAGACAGTCATGTTCAATTCTCATTGCCTGCTAGCCATTATGAAAAGTAAGAAGTCTGCTGATCAACATGAGTAAAACCAAATGATGTAAATGAATGTGTCATAGACCACCTTGCTGTGATGTCATCGAAGCCCGTGTCACACAGGTTGTACCACGTGTCGTTTTTGTAGAACTGAACTGGACCCTGGCGAACGTTTTTATCATCTGTTGTTCCAATGCGCACTGCAAAGTTTGAGAACGAGGCTGTTGGTTCTGCACAGTTTATAAACAGCGTTGTCTGCACTGTTATGGTTGAAAATAGATTTTTTAATCGAAAGTTGACAAGCAGCTCTGTTTACACTCAATAATTCTAAAGCAAACATTGTTTGCACTGCACAGTTTAAAAACAGGGATTTATGTTGCCTCCCCGCGTAATGAAAAAAAGTAATGTGAAAAATCTGGGTTTTTCGCTTAATTTTCAACTAGCGAGTTCTCATTTTAAAATACATTTCTTACTGTGTCTTGGACTGAGTTCATTTACCATCGAGATTGTTACATTCTTTTTACTTGAGAAATCTCACACCTTATGTCTGTTTCAGCGTGCCGTAATGGTGCTAAATATTATAAGGCTATGTCCTCTAGCAATTATAAGCCTCGCTTTCATTTTTCTTATGTCGTTAGAGCAGGCCTAACAAACAAATCTACATGCTCACAGTAGGTACAAGATAGCCACTGGGGTGGCAGCTTTGTGTGACCGTCTGAGCATGCGCAAACGCTGGTCGAGGGAGCATTGTAATGATACCTAAATGGAATAATTTCGCTCGAGATAAATTGTGAAATAAACTTGGTTAACCACTCATTAGACATAAGCAGAAAGGTAAGTAGACACACTGATCTGGGAGGAATTCACATTACGAGCACAAGAAGAAACACTACTGCCCCAGCTTACCATCACCATAACAGACGACGGCAACAGGATAGCGCGTGCAGTAGTAGTCGTCTACAGTCTTCCAGCCTGAGTGCGGGCAGTCGTCCAGCACAGCTTCGTCTCCCTTGCACATGAAGGTGTTCTGATAGCTTATGTTGGGAGGGTCTGAGTAACTCCCCAAGTAATCTATATATCCTTCCGTAAAACCGCGCATCCTACAGACGACTTTGGCCCAAGCTATATCATAGCTGTAACCACACACAATACCCCAGATACCATTGACCTGCACCTCCACGCGTCCTTTGTATGAGGAGTTGCTGCCAGCCAAACGGTAGTTGATACCTGGACAGAGTGTGGTCTTCGTGAGAAAAAAAAAACCTTCACACTTTCCGTGTGTATTACGGGTGTAACTCTTTGCTCGCAATGCACGGTGGTATACAATGTACAGACAAAAAAAAAAAAAAATTAAGTTCATATGCTAGTGACTTCAATAATAAAGGTAAATGTTACAGCCGGATTGAAAGGAGCAAACAATGGCACATATGAGACCATACAAAATATGTGATATATGAGCAAACAAATGTTATATATATATATTGATGTACAAATATAAAAAGGCAACAATCACGATAAACGGTTAAACATTTTGCCGTGATCATCACGGCAGCAGCAAACAGTTATTGGACTAGTGTTTCTCCCCCGACCTTCTATGTCTGAACAAGTGACTCCAGCAGAAAGATGAATAGAGCACTGCGACACGGCAGCCAGGGTCTTGGGGCAGTCTCTCAGAAAGCGCTCCGAGCCGGTACACTGTACATCAGTCATCCAAAATGGACGATTTGAGAAGAGACGATGCTTAAAAGCCTGACCCGTCAGGAAGCCCCGCTCCCTGCAGAACACTCTAGCGTCGGTGTCGTCCAGGTGTCGCTGCAGATGCTGCCCGTGATGTTCATGAAGGTGACTTGCACTTCGCCAGAGTTGTTTGTGTTTCCGCCGTCCAATGAGAACGTGTATTCTGAATAGAAAAACACAGATGATTGTTTACAACGATATTTTTTTCCGTTAATGTAGTAAGTATTCTCGGAGGAGGCGTGATTGGAGAAAACACGTGTTTATGATACAAAAGTATGGAAACATAGGTTTGTCTTTATGAAATATGGAAACTAGGTTTAGTTTTGTTTATCACTTGTTACTCCTCGAGGAGCATAGGACCAAAACACATCGCCAGCGGACCCAGTTTTGGGCAGACCTCCTCAGCTGGGCCCAAGTGCTTCCGACGCCCTTTGCCTCGCTCTCTACTATTCTTCTCTGTTTTCTTTTGGCCTCCTAACTCTCATCTTCCTCTGAGAATCCCAGCCAAGTACCTGCCTGGCAATGGTGTCAGCTGGTTTGCAAAGGTGGGTTTCCATCCAGCCCAATAAGCACTTTTTGATGTCTTGGCTAGTGGCATTTTGGTTCTTTTCCACAGGCTGCTGTTGGAGATCTTTTCGGGCCATCTTATTCCCAGAATACGGCGTAGGCATCGGCTGGAACTTGTTGTTAATGGTGTTTGTCACTCTCCAGGTTTCAGAACCAAACAGTAGGACTGTGTTCACATTGGTGTTGAAGATGCAGGTCTTACTGCGGAAGGATAATGCTCGGGAGTTCCAGATGGGGCGTAGACTGTTGAAAGCATGCCTGGCCTTGTTGATGCGGCTTTTAATGTCGTCTGCTCCATCGTCCTTTTTTAAGTTGGATTGGGAGTTTCTGCTTGTTGTTGATTCTCGTCACTTCGATTTTTTGTTGTTGACCATTAAGCCAGTCTTCTCTGCTTCCTTGCTAGCTTACTCAGTTTGGTTTGTGCATGCTACTGCCGATGAGATGGAAGACTAATGTCAACAGCAAAGTCTAGGTCCTCTAGCCGTTTGGTGAAGATTTACCTGTGTTGCTATCTTGGGTCGTCTTGTGCATAATCCAGTCTATGACCATCAGGAAGGTGGTCGGTTGTAATTTGCAACCGTGTTTTACGTCAGTCATCAGCCTGCGGCTCTGTCTACATTGCCAAATGCCTTCTCAAACTCCGCAAAAGCTGTATAAAGGGAGGATTGCCTCTCATTCGTATTGCTCAATGATGATACGGAGGGTGGCAATGTGGCCAGTGCATGACCTTTCCTGGCGAGACCCTGCTTGTTCTGATCTCACTCTTGTCTAGTGCCTTCTTCCGTCTCTCTAGTATTATCCGTGTCAGGACTTTGCTGGGGATGGACAGCAGCGTGATTTCCCGCCAATCGTTGCACTGGGAGAGGTCTTTCTTTGGTAACTTGACCAGGTGGCCTACTTTCCAGTCTGTTAGTACTAGCTCTTGTTCCCAGATCTTGTGTGCGAGGGGTTGCACAATTTTCGCTGTTGTTTCTCGGTCTGCCTTTTGTGCTTCTAGGGTATGCCATCCCTGCTACTTTTCACGCTTTTGATAGCTTTGATAATTTATGTCTTAGTGGGAGGGCTGGTGTTGACGTGAAGTCGTTCAGTTGCTGGTGGTATGTCAGGTACGGATGGTGGACGAGGTCGATTCCGGATCTCTTTGAAATGTTCCATCCAGCGGTCTATTTGTCGTGTATCATTTGTTGTGGTCTTGCCATCTTTTTCTTTCACCGGCTTGTTTGGGTTAATGCTCATACTTGATAGAGTTCGTGATATTTCGTATAGTCACTTGAAACTAAGTTTACAGATACAAAATCATACATATGCAAATGTGTGGAAACACGATTGCCATGGATATATCTGAAACCATGTTTGTGACGTAAAAATATGGAAGCACGGACTGATTGTAGATATGTGAAAACATTTTGTCACGAGGACATAAGTAAACATCCCTCAAAAATATGTTACCTGGGATAATGCAACAATCCAGAAAGCTTGGACCTACCTGAAGGAGCAGGCCAGTTGTAGCAAGCTACCGAAACAACATCTTTTGTGCAGTAACTGAGACTTTCAGGAGGGCTGTGACTGCAGTTAGTCAATGCCTGCTCTCTTCCCGTACACTTGAAGTTTTCGGCAATAGGGCGGGAAAACTTCCCAAAAAGGCTGCAGCACAGGTGGTAGCCGTTGTCGTATCCAAGATCTCTGCATGTGACAGCTGGCACGACATGACGACACTCACAGGTTAGGGTTAAGGGTCAATTGAAATAATCCATCTTATTTAATTTTTATTGAAAGGAGATGTCAGCTTCTTCTATACAGGATAAAGCAAAGAAAACATCCCAAATCGAGTGGATAAAAGTAGATTGCGATAGGAAAGAAAATGACAAATAATGCAGCATACTGAAACGTGTTGGTATTGTACTTATATATACACGTATGTCAGAAACTGCCATACTATATAAATTATAGAATACACTTTAGGTGTTGACAATTGTAATCTGGATCCCGAGACTGCGGTGGGTGTCATCACGTGACATGGGGATGTGCTGCTTACCGGTGTCCTCCTTACTCCAGCCGCCATCACAGATGGACCCCCAGCGTTTGTTGTAGTAGATCTGCACCTCTCCCATAGATACAGAATTTCCGGAAAATATACGTGCTACATGGTGAAGTGGAAAAAAAACATAAACACCACTTCAATTTACAGTTAAAATTTAATTGTTGTTTCTGCTACCCTTGGTAATTGTAACGTTTTATGATTCCTACTGTGCCTTTCACATTAAAATCTACAAAAGCGTGAAATATATCTACTGCCGATGATCATGAAGACGACTTCGTTTGCACGTATGTGTGTAAGATAGAGATAGGAAATTGTGCAGTTGGTTCATGGGGAATGACAAGAAACAGGATGCCGTAATACGTGTATAAATTTTCTATATTTATTAATGTTAATGCAAGCTATTACAACATCATATAATACAAAAAACAATGGCTGTTGCGGCTACATTACGTTCCTGAAATGTTGTATCTGGCCTCATACCAATGCCTGCATTAGCAGACCACATATCACTGGAATCTCATGTGAAATATACAATGTGCACACTATATATATATACTGTCGATATCATTAACAGACGTTATCAAATACTTACTCGTGTTGTAGCAGATGACGTATGCATCCACGTAACTTCCATCATCGGAATTCCAACTATTCGAACACTCAAACAGACTTTGCTCGTAACCTTTGCAGTAGATGTCGCTTATCCAGACCTAACAAAGAACAAACGCTAGTTATTTCTTCTAACTCTGTATGCTTCACAGCTTATCCCAGAATTCAGCTGTCATGACTTCAGGAAGTGTACGACTAGGAGAGGATGCAAGTAACGACATTAATTTTCAAGTAATTTTAAAATGTTATCACAAGCCTTCAAATATAAGCTATAACCATTGTAATAAATATTTTCTTGATTCAATTACTCAAAATTACTTAATTGACTTTAACGTCTGATGAAGGTAATAAGAGCAGCAACGTAGAAGAGAAGACAATTATTTTCAAGAAACTCTAGAATCATAGCAACGATGCAACACCCTTACATTGCTACAGCTCTAGAAGATTGTCTGGTACTTGTTCAGGTTAATAAACATCTGCTATAGATTATTAGCTACTTGTCTCACTAGATTGTTGCGTATTTATTTAAGAGCATATGTTTATTATCCGAGTACTCTAAGCCTGTCTCAGGAAGACTACATGAGTATATCTGTCCTGTTAAAGTGAATTAAAACTTGCTATGTGCCTTTCCTGTCGAAACGCTCTAGTACAGTCATTCTTCTACTCACCTGGCCTGTAACGGTATCTCTTCGCATGGAGTCGGGAGCGGTCTGCCCACTCACGAATCCAAGATGTCTGCAGGCAACTTCAGCATTTGTGTCCGAGAAGTAGTCACTGCTAATAACCCGACCCCACTGACCCTCATACATGACCTCCAGGCGACCATAGTTGCGTCCACCATCAGTGAGCCGCAGCGTGATGTCTGGAAAGGCAAGTGCTCTTAAAATAATGATTAGTAATGATAATGATGATATAGAAATTTTAAGTTTTACTCATAATATCTGTGAAGTAGTGCTTGAATTTTAATTTTGTAGCCTTGCTGAAGTATAAAGAATGGTGTTCTGACAGTAATTGATCGGTTCAACCACCCCCATCACTAGGCAAACACCACAAGCTCTATTGTTTCACCCCAATCTCTGTCATTTCTCGTCCTTCTGTGCGCTTGTCCTATTTCGAGATGATGATAATGATGATGATGATTGATGATGAATGATGGATGATTGATGATGAATGATGATGGATGGATGATGGATGATTGATGATGATGATTGTTGATGAATGATGATGAATGAATGATGATGAATGATTGATGATGAGTGATTGATGAATGATGGATGATGGATTGATGGATGATTGATAATGATGTGACGTAGTTTATGTAAATTGATGTTGTTACTTTGTCTGAGAAAAGAAAAAGAAAACAAATGTGCAGAATGGGAAAAAGTCTGACATTAATAATGGGTTTAGCTTCCTACCCGATGTACGGGAACAGAGGACACCGGCAGCCATCCGCCTCTCCGAGCAACCAATGTCGTCGCTGCTGTCCTTAAAGGAGCACCCTGCCAGCGAGGACTCCTGCCCTGAGCACTGGAAGTAGCCCACGAGAAAAGGGGTTTCTAGAAACAAATCCAGTTAAGAGTTTCAGTGTCGCGAGACGCATACTGAGTGTCATGCGTAAAACGACGCAAGATAATTCAAAATGATTTCGAGAAAATTTTTTAATGACAAGTAATAAGGACTTTGATGTTCTCAGCCCGGAAACTTACCCGGGACGTTATTTCCATAGAAGCTGACGCCGTGACTGTACCCAAGACCCCGGCAGGTGGCGTTAGCGTCACGATCGTCCCAGCTGTTGTTACACACCGGGCCCCAAAGTCCGTAACGGTTGACCTCCACCATGCCGTAGTAGCCTTCTGGTCCAGCAAGTCGCACGGTCAGGTCTGTAGACAAAATTTTTTTGCTCTTAATAAACGAAGAAACACGCACATACACACAAACTCCTACTTGTACAACCATCACCATATTGATCAGCTACATAAAGAAACTCTTTAAATACCAACCATCCTCAAGGCCATAGTCATTACATCAAACTGAACAGTCCTCACACCCCCTCCCAACATGTCCCCAACTCTTACACTATCGCCTTAAAACCGCCATTTATACAACATCTTCACACTTCAAGGCCACTGCCCAACAAAGTTCGCAATACCATGCACTCACATTTTCCCCACCCACTCCTTTTAAAAGTCCTTAATCACCATAACCAGCGAGTCAGTCTAATCAATTAGTTCCAATCTCTTTTTTTTCATGATGAACGATATGAAAATACCAAATTGCATACTTTTCTTTCTGTTATCACTAGTAATATCACTGCTAACCAGCACAGGGTAAATGGGTACGTCGACGGACAGTGAAGTGGTCAGCGCGAGAGCGTCGCGTCAGGCCCCAGAAACTGAAGGAGACAGTGTAAACAGAGTACACAATGTTCTGCAGCTAACGTCAGGCCTGAAGGCCTCAGGGGCAAGAACTCTGACAGTACTGTGCCGGAGTCTGTGCGGGTGTTTCGGTTGTGTTATTTCCCTTACTAATATCGCTTAATATCTCTTCTTTGGGCGTGGGGTAGTTCTCTGTTCTTTTGTGTGTTTTCCCTTTTCTATTTTTATCTACATATGATTTAACTTGTTGTGGTCTACGTTCATTAAACGTTCGACAGGTACGTCATGTCCTGTCTCTGGCTTAGCGAGTGGGTGTGTGTTCGTGCCGGCTGTGTGAGCGGTTGTGAGCGTGCATCCGGCGACGCTGTGGCGATAAGCGACATTGTATACCATTCCGGACAGAAAACCTCAGTCAGAATTTCTCTAAACTTTTTTAAGTGTATGAGAGAAAGACAGGGAAAGAAAGAGGGAATGGGGAAAAGAATGAAGTAATGGGATGGTAGAAAATGAGTAATAATGCGTACAAAAGTATATACGCTTAAAGCAGGAATGGAACAAAATCTAGAATCTCAGTTCCATTTCCTAATGCTTGTTTGAGACAAATACAGAAATATAACTAAAAATTAAACCAGTAAACACTTTATATAATCTCATCAGCTTGGTCCTTAACTCACTCTGTTCTTGGAGTGAAGTATTAGAACACAGGACGCTGGCGTATTTTCCAGAAGGGCAGACAACTGATGTGCTGACATCGCAGTCCGCTAGTGTGGCCTCATCACCCCGGCATCTGTTCACCTTGAAGCCGATTTGTCTGGCATCGACTGGGCCCGTACCCAGCGGTCCAAGCGCAGAACAACACTGAGGGCGCGCGTACAAGAGTCCCAGGGCCCTGCAGGCCACCTGTGCCGCCGTCTGGTCAAAGCCCTGGTCGCACACGGCTGTCCAGGTGTCATTGGTATAGACTTCCACTCGCCCGTAATTCTCTTGTCTTGTCCCCGTTAATCGGACTAAAATAAACATCACTATTAGCGAAGTGTCAAATTTAACAAAAGTCATTTTATTAATTGAGGTAAACTAATGATATCTATGACAGAATCTATAGCATGTACAAGTAACTACTATATCTAGAATTATAGGCAGAGTAGCTTTGTTCTCCAGTGATTGTTTTTGCTTTCTTGCTTAACGTCCTTATTTATTCGCATTATAGGTTTCTTAATTGCTTGTTGCATTCTTGTTTCTCTTAAGATTTCTTTTGTTTTTGATTTGTTGCTTTTAATCACCCTATTTTTATGTTTGTTGCCATTTTTACGTTAACGTTAACGAGAGGTAACAGCACTGGAATAGTGGAAGTACGCTTAGCACAGACAGCACTGGCCCTCCACCCCCCCTAAATGAGTCTTTTTTATTTGACGTATTTGTGTGTTTTATGTTTAAATATTTCTATACGTTACATCACACGTCACGTTTAGTGTTTGGGGAACACCAGGGGTGGGGCTCGTCAACCTCTTGGTGAACTATGTGATCGACGTGTGAGTACTGTACGTATGGTTCCCCTATAACTATGTTGACGTGTGTAGTGAGATTTGAGGTGACCTCTGCCCACGTGCCCGGTTCCCCGGGGCCAGTATTCACGTTTCGGCTAAAATCTAAATGCTGCAACAATAGTTAAAACATAACTCACTCGGAAGGTGCAAGAATTTATTCCTTCCGCTATTAGGGATATAGTGTTCTTTATTTCTGGCTTCTATAAGGTGCTCCTCACCTGAATTATTAAAACACTGCACTGCAGGACCGTAACTGGAATACGAGCAGCTTGTATACCAGGTGTCGAGGCCGCTGAGTGACAGATCGCAGTCCCACAGGGATTGAGAGGATGCCGCTCGAGTGCAGTCTACGCGAGTAAAAAGTAAGTAACTTAAATCCTGTCAAACAGAAAAGACGTGTATCCGTTGTAGCCTCTCGGACAGACAACACCTGTATAAAATAAACCCTCTCGGACAGACCACGCGTGCTGAAAACTCACAGAAAAGTTTTAAAAAGAATATTGTATAAATCTATACTTTGGATGTGCATGGCCTGTACTAAACACAATTACAACTTATGTAACCTGAAATTTAGGATGTGTTCGTGTATTTCGAGCATTCTGTCATGTCCTTCGGGAATGTATAGAGTGATCTAGCCCATCAAACAAACCAGACCGTTTGCTTTGTTGTAGACCTCAGTGCACCAAGTGTACCCTGGTTACCTTTTACGCTCTTAAAACACAATGTTTGCATTGTTTTTCTCCATACACATATGTAATTTCTTTAGTTCTGGTAGTGATACAGCTTGTCGTTTTAAGACGATGAAATAAGAGCAGGTACAGTGCAAAAGAAAATGTTGATGAAAACATTTAATTTCTTAACTGGTGCATGATTAGTTTTAATTAATACATAAACATTAAATAATGCAAGAAAATTGTCTTTAGCCCGTCATTAACCTAGCTGCCGTAAGGTTATAGCAGTACCCAAGAAAGTAGTAATAATGTGTAGACATCAGCAATTATTGCATACAATAATAATTAGTCATTAATGAGAAGCATTACGCATATAGGTTGATGTAAGGTTGCATGTTTTAGTAACACTAATACTGCAATAAAAAGTGAGACTGTCACCTGACCTGCCCGTAGATGCCTGCGCCAAGGAACCGTCCAGATTCGAACCCCATACTTTTGCAAGCCACGGCGGCCTCCACGTCAGTCCAACCATCGCTGCATATCGAACCGCTGTTGCCATAGTCCATCGACACCTCCACTCGACCCGTCGTCTGTGTGCCGTTCACCAGACGGAGCTGGGTGTCTGGGAAGGTAAGGGGAGCGTGAATACAGAGCAACTGATCCTCTTCTGAAGCGTTACATATACAGGTAGTCGTCAACTTACGACCGCGTTTGGTTACGACAAACAGGTCGTAACTCGCTGTTGTCGTAAGCCAGCCATGTTAAAATACCGCAAGTATATTATGATGGGTAATCATATTATAGTCACCTTTAATCATATGGCATTTTCAACACAGTTTCTTGTTCATTATTTAATTTTATTGACTGTCATGGCCATACCCCGAGTCATAGCTGTGGTCATAAGTCGATAATTACCTGTATATATTTACATATACAGTATTACTTATATCTGTAAGCGTAAGATAAATGTCGACTCCTTAACTTTTTTTGGGGGGGGGGTTTGGGAGAGCAGTACTAGAGACCACACTTTTTCTCCAGACTATCTTTTTAATGGCGAGTAAAAACTTTTCATCTCCTGCTTGACCTTTCCAGTCCTCTGTGGAGTCAGGAAGCCATCCACGACAGCTAAAATGCTCGCTGCGCTACACGAGTGTCAGACCGATATCCATAAGCAACTGTTAACGCTACGGAATTATTTCTTAGCTACATCCATAGTTCACATGATTTGTTAGCATGACATCATAAGCAAATATTTATCTATATCGACAAACTGCATGGCGTATCGACATCATCATTAGCTGTACCAGAGAATATAATAGAGGGTAGGTGGTTGGGGTCATAACACGAAGGGTTGAAATAAGGAACTGCGTAGATTACTTTGCTTTATTTAATTTACATGACGGACTGAGGCAAAAACAAAGTTCATTAGTTGCATCAGGTTTCCATTAACATCCCCAGATCGTCAGCCCCTTACCAGCTTCTCTGTTGCAGTAGACGGCGGCGAGTCCGTAGGTGTTGCAGTTGCTGACGTTTCCAAAGACGAGGTTCCGACACCGGATTAGGTGGGACTCGCTGCCGTCGCAGTCAATGTTGGACAGCCAGCGGAGCGAGGAGCTGTCGTAGGACTTGTCAACCACTGCCCAGCCCCCGGTGTAGCCGACCTCTCTACAGATGACGTTGGCGTCGTTGTGGTCGAAGCCGGATGGACACACTAAGCCCCAGTAGCCCATGTGCTGCACTTTGACCCGTCCATACGATCCTGTTGACGCGGTGTCTATCTGAACTGTGTAACCTGTCGACGTTAAGGCATTAGCAAGGTACATATAATTTACAGACAACAGCACGAGCTGTAACGAGTATGTGTTACGAATTAAATGTGGTAACTGTGCAAAGGTGTCGCCCGACGCCGTCAGCGCTTTGATGAGATTTCTGACCCCGCTGGACCTGCCGGTGGCAGCAGCGGGGCTTTGACAAGAGCCGCCTAAACCTTTCTAGCAAGTTCGTGAGCGTTTGCGACCGACGTAAGTCTTGGTACCTGGAATGTTCGGTGCGAGAGAGTGCTTATGTGACGAAGAAATGCTGGATGTTTCTAGTCAACTTTTGTACAGTGTATACAAGCCCTGAGTGAGAGTGAGTCTTAGGAGTAGTCGCAGTTGAGACGAAGTGAGACAGCAGAGAGTTGCCGAAGCTATTGTGTGCCTGTGCGTGTGTCACCAATACTATAATTGTTGTGTCAGACCTGTGTCGCCTAAAGTCAGCGAGTGCTGCTGTGGTCAGAGTTGTGAAGCCTGTGTCGCTGTTGAAGCAGCAGGAGTCTCGGCGTGTGTCGTTGATCGTGTACTCGGCGTGTGTCGATGATTTGTCAGCGAGTGTAATACGAGGACATTGTTGTATAAACTGTAAATAAAGTTCTCCGTTTAAAATATCGCCGACTGCAAAGACTCAGTTTGTTGGAGAGGTTGGCACCTCAGAGTAAGGACCAGAAACGAGCCACGGACGACGACATGGGCGCCTTGGGCTAATGCTTCGTCGCTCAATTTCAATACGGGACAATCAACAACTACCATCCTACACTTTCCCTGTCATAGTGTGTGCCTCATACTTCTGCTCACTCTGCTAACAGCACCATAGAAGTCTGTATTGATGAAGTCAAAGACAATAGCAACAAACAAACTGAAACTCAATGATAATAAAACGGAAGCCCTGCTACGTTCGAGAAGAAGAAATCCATCTTCACTCGTTTACCCACCAAGTTACATCAAGGTGGGCGAGAACATCACCTTTGTGTCCTCCGTAAGGAACCTGAGCTTCATTGTCACTACAGACATGACTCTTGCTAAAGAATTTACAGCTGTCTGTCAGTCTGTCTATTATAATAGAGGTTTCTGTCCCTCGTATGCTGTCCATCTCTCTTTCTTAAACGGTAGCACCATGCTCCTTAGAATTGTGAGTATGCGCTTTACAAATCTGGCTTTTGGTGCTTATTTTAAAAAAAAGTATATGTGGCACTGAAAGTGAGATGGCCAATTCGTATATATTATATTATATAAGTATTTCTTTCCTTGTATTTTTACAAACTCAGTATTAAGTTTAAGAAAAGAAACTTCTGGTCTCATATTGTAAGTTAAGCTGAAGGTTTTTAAACTTATTTTCTTCACAATATACCCTTTGTTATAAACTAAAATGTTTGAAGATTTAGTTTCTCTTTCTTTCTCCTCATAAGAGCATTTTAGACATGACATTTAAAACCATGCACAGTGATACGTCACACAGGTCAGTGAATCAGCATCTGCTTTACACTCTCTCACTCTCGCTTTGTCACTAGAGGAAAACTCATGTACAAGAATAATAGCTTCCTGTACCAGACCGTAAAGATGATAAAGACGGCTTTTATGTTGCAGGGAAGCACCATTCATTTAACTACCATAAGCTATTCTGGTTAAATCAAAGGGCTGATATTTCAGCTGACATCTTACCTCCGGGTGGAATGTTGGAGCACACAATGGAGGCATACTTTCCAGAGAGGCAGTAGTTAATCCTTGTGTCGTAATAACAGTCGCTGAACAGAGCCTCGCTACCTGTACACCTGACACCGGACCGGACGAAAGGCAGGGACTTATACTCGAACGCCGAGCAGCACAGGTGGATGCCGTACGGGTAGCCGAGGTCACGGCAGGCCACGCTGGCCTCGCGGTCCGTGAAGTTGTCATCGCAGACCAGACCGTATGTCCTGGACGTGGTGTTGATGGGCACCTGTACAGCCCCGTAGCCCTCATTTTCAACGAGCTTCACTGTGACAGAAAAAAACTTCCAGATGAGGATTTACATGGAACTGTCGCTGTGCTAAAGTGTCACTAAGATGCACATAACAGTGGAACTGATACCGAGTTGTGGTGTTACTAAGAATAATTACTAAAACGAATGAATGGCGCAAACCAGTCAAAAATCATAACCAGCTGGCCACCCAGTAAACCAGTTTACTAAACGAACAAAACTAAACCTACAAATAAATGACAAACGTAAGCGCAAAAGAAATGAACTCCTCAACCATGAAATAAACATTTTTGTAAAAGAGAATTTCGCAATATCTTTTTAATTTCGAAAGTGTATACTTCTGTGATTTTAGAAAAAAAAAATAGAGTTGAAGTATATTATTCATTTCATTTTTGTTTTGAAACCCACTCCATTCCACTTGGGCAGAATAGAGTTGGTAGTATACGCTAGAGCAACCAAAATATGCAACTGTTACTGTTTGAGCTGTAGAATTTAGCATTAATAGACCATACGTGTATTTTGCATCAGAACATGCCAAACCACTTTTGTGACATGTCAATACTATGTTCACGACATTCTGAGTCATGTGGTCTGTATGTTTGCACAATTTATGTCAAAAGAGAGAGAGACACAAAAAAAAAAAAAAAATCAAATCGTTCAGCGAAAACTGAGTGACACTCACGTCCAACAGTGACCTGTTCTGTTTCCCAGACTGTTAGAAGCAGCATCGTCACCACACAGAGAAACACAGTTAGTAGCCTCCCCATGACTCCTTGTCTTCCTTTCTAAATCTTCTTTAACTTTCTTCACGTCATCGAATCGTTGGTTAATAAATCCTGGTGTCAGAGATGAACAGATTCTCTTAAGCTCGGTGGAGTCACTGAAATCGAGGACACCCCCTGTTTGCGATGTTCTGTTCCCCTTCTTTCCATTTCAATGTGGTGTCACACGTAAACAGTCATTTCCATTGGGTGACACAGGCGTATCCGGGATATTGTGCAGTAAACATGGTCTTGGCATTTCTCTGTGTGCGAGACTCCGTGTCAAGACCAGGGTTGCACCGCGGTGAATGTCTACCGGGGACATCTATTAGAATATGTTACCCTTGGGTCTTTCAAATGGGACAAACAGTATTGAGAAATTTCAGCGTTTTGTGACAAATGTTATGAAAATTCGACCGTGTAGAATGCATTTATGATCGATGATTTTATTGTCCTGTCAAGTTCATTACACAGAAAAAAGACATAAAGATAATCACTTTTGTTGCCTGACAAAAGCATATTGAAAAAGCTATACAGGAGCTATGAATTATAATGTGACAGTATTTTTTTAACTGAAGGACAGAGTGATCAGAGATAGAGGTAGAGAGTGTCAAAGGCGGTTGAAGATAAACTTGCACCTGCTACACTTTGGTAGTTGTTTACTGAAACAACTTCACAAGCACTTCAAACGACTGTAGCTCCTGGACGTGTAACTTATATTGAAACCACAATACCAGCTACCTACACCAAAATTCTGAACAGACGACTGAGACGCCCACGAAACCAAGATCCCAACCACAGACGACGATGGTCTACTTTAAATAAAATGTAAAAACAGGCAAAATAAATGTGGGTAGTTTCCGACTGACCACGTGCCCTGTTGACTACACAGAGGGAGTTAGGGCGTCTGTAAATTATTAGCCTCTTGGTCTCGTCTTTTACTCACAAACAGGTGTGCGCGCGATGTCGCTGGTTCTTTTGTTTCAGTGGTTCAATCAGCTGATTAGTTGGCTGGTCATTATTTTTGTTGGTTGTCTTACGGGTTGCTGCGTAGACAGCTGGGAGCTGGATGTCTAGATCGGGAGAGTGATGCCTGGCTGGCTGGCAGTGTTATTTGATGTTGTGATGTGATGAGGCTAACTCACGTGCCACTCACTCCAATCAGACACAGGAACAGCGCCAGCAAAAATGTCGCGGCCTTCATTTTCCACGGCTTCGCCAGTTCTGCACGTCTGCTTCTCCCGTCACGTCATCCTAGTCTTTTGACGTCAGCTATGACGTTGGTCGTGTCGTGCTTACTTCTGCCCTTACATTTTCCTAACTAACTCCCACCGGATTACCACCCCTCTACATGATTGTCTCATGTTTCAACGGGTGGTTACGGACGCCGCACGGTTCTGCGTGTAGTGAATGGTGGGGTGGATGTGATCGCGATAGCGTTGAGCAGGCGGTAGCTGGATTTACCCGTGTAAAGAGACAGTACGCATTATTTTAAACTTTCTTCTTATTGTTGGTCCACATTTGACAAAAACAATGTCATACAATAAACAATGTCAGCTGATACTTCCCTTGCAGATGAGCCTACGACTCTTTCAAGTTCTTTGAGTCGGCGTGTACTTGGGGTTGTAGGTGAATATGACAGAGAAAGACAGAATTACATCTTTCTCCTGACTGGGAAATGCCTAATAAACATACACCGGAAAAGTTATTATTATATCAGGTACATCCTCGTGCCCTTTAAGGTTTCCTGGTGTCAGTCGATGGGGGGAGGGGGAAGGGAAGGGGAGATAACTCTGACGCCGCTATTAGGCTTTAATCACGATTGTGTTTTTGCAGGTATTGCTTATCTTTATCAACAACCGAACACACAAAGTGTAACTTAACGCCGAACTTAATATATTCTTGCTAACGAACAATATTGGGTTTATATGCCTTGCGGCACATATTACCAAGTCAACAACACGCAAACATACACACGCAAAGATAAATGTATGTCAGTGTTTAGCTTTGAGAATAACCTCCGAGGACAGAAAATTTCCAGTTTTCATAATTTTCTGTATTTAATTGTCTGCACGACTTGTCTTTCGTGTGTCGGTGTCCATCATGGCCATCTCCACAACGCGTAATGGTTGCCACCTACTCACCAAGCATCACTGACAAGGCCTGTATGGTGAGATCAAAGGTTTGTTCTCATCTGCAAGCTGAGCTTCCTTACTAACAGGGAAGGAAGCAAGAGTTAGGATGTCGCCGCACTGCAGTGGTAGTGGATTTGAACACCACCATTGACTTCATATGGCAGTCAGGTTAGTGCAACATTTAAACATGTGTCTGTGTATTTCTGTCAGCTTGTACGTTTACTCGTCTGCTCTTTCGCTGGTTTGTCTGTCTGTCTATTTTTCTCTGCAACCTCTCAATCTCGGGGTCAGCCGGCGCTCCTACCAGCTACAAATGAAGTAGTGGAAGTAGGAGAATGGTTGAGTGTTAGAAGACACGTAAGAACAGAACTACCATCTGCTCTATTGCACAGATTTTCACTCACAGGTATAAAGGGTTTGTGAAATCTCCAGGGGCCTGATCTCTACACGAACATCTAGCATTCTTTACAAACATATTTACGCCATGAGAAAGAGTTATTTGCCCCTACCTCCACTCTCGTTCTCCTCCCCTCCCCTCCCATGTCAGCGGTCCGGTGGCGCAACGGTTAGCGCTGTTAGCGCCTGTCACCAATACAGTGACTGCCCTGAGTTCATACGCTGATCTTCTCTGCACGTGGGCTGAAAGATAGCCTTAGCTGCTGACACGGCGTGTCTATCCTTCACTCGGACCGTGCAGCTTGAAAATAAACTGTTAGTGTTTGTCCTCAACCGTGTGGTCGGGTCGTACAAAGTGCTTTCAACAGGATTGCACTGCCTAAATCTCTCAGGTTACCTTGTCGAGTCGTGAACTAAAAGGGACTGAAAAAGACCAGGATGTCGTCGTCTTGTCGGAGTTAGCTTAGTAGCTCCTGACCCGTGTTTTTAGCCACAGTCTACTGGAACCATTATCAGTCAGCCAGTCGAAAGAATCATTCGACTGAGACGGTGTTGGTGCAGATGGTGAAGGACTTACTACCTGCTTGCGACATGCATCATGTCTCCTTACTGTCAATGCTCGGTCTGTCGGCTGTGTTTGATGCACTCAACCATGACATCCTCTCCACTGCCTTCGTGTTGCTTCCCGGACGCTAGGTGTGCACCATCACACAACATACAGTAGACTTTGTTCAACTCTGTCTGCTTATTAATGAACTCAGTACCCCAGAAATGTGTATCATCCTCTACTGCCTTTACTTTCTTTGGGTTAACATCCTTCTTTCTCTATCTGTCGCCCAGACCGTTTGAAATCGTGATGTTACCAACGAAGCGTCATTATCTCTTGTCTAGCTTCCTTTAATTTTGCAGGATCGGTTAATTTGATCCTTCCTGCCACAAAAAAGCTTTTGTCTGTACTTTAACTTTTTTGACTGTACTTTAAGTTCAAAGCAGCACGGGTGTAGAGTGAGGGGAGCTCCACCTTCTACTTGACAACGCCCACCCACCTACAAACTGAAGGGAGGGACCGTTGCAGTCAGACTAGCGCAGGGCCGGTGTTTGTTTACACGTTGTAAGCCCAGCGCGGGCACCTGTACTGAGGACTGCCACCGGGGGGCAGCCACGTAGCTGTCGTGGTATAGACTTGGGAGGAGCAATTCGCAGAGTAAGACTTTATCTTTGTAGAGGTAGAGGCAAGGAGATGAGGGGACGGTCTGGTGACTACCAAATTATGTACGCTACGCTCCAGTCTGAAGTATTGTAAACATTCCTCCTTCAACTGGGTGTGTATGTGTTGTGGAGAATGCTTCATGAATTTCAAACATTACGAGCCTCATGTACTTCGGTTGTTGTGCATTGCTACCAGAAGCGACTGCTTATTTGAAAAGTGACTTTATTCATATTTGTGCCTTATCAAAAATTGCATTGTAAATAGCTTTGGATACCTGCCTTTTATTTCTTTTGAGAACTGTATGTCTATTGTTTTATTTGCATCATGAAAAATAATTATTGTGTTACTCTGGGGTAGGGACGCCCCAAGCTAAAGCGATCTAGTGTTTTCTTTTGGGGGAAAGAGTGCGCATGTCCATGTTGTGTGGCACAAAACTTTAAAGCGAAATGACTGTCTATATATATATATGAGTGTGCTAGCATGAATAAACCATAGGGCAAGGCACTGTATTGTACCTACATTGTTTGTTCAACGTATTCAAGTGGCAGAATAACAAGTTGAAATATGAGACTGGGCTTTGAGAGCAAACGTGCAAAGAAAGAAAAGAAAAAAGAAGCTTGCATTGAATGAACCCGGCAATGAACTTTCAACATGCGGTATTCCTAGAAAAGCTGTGCTAAAAAGCAAACAAAAATTGCTATTTTTAGGGGCACAAGCCCTTTTTGTGGTTGTTGCTTGAAGTATACTTAAACCCTGGTGTGCACAGAATGCTACATGCTCAAAGTCTTGATGTGAAGCGATGATCACTGGTCTGGACACACTGCAGGTCTGTGTTAAGAGAACATTCACTTTTCTGTCTACACTACACACCTACAGCAAGAGGTAATAAAGCTTATTAAAAGAATGCTCAGAAAAGCCGAGAAAAAGCTCTAATGGCCAACATTTTAGATTTTCAGAGCGACTAAGTGCCGGAGTTGATACTCGTAGGACAGGACACAACAAAGTTCACGTAACTCACATCAATACATGTAAATGACTGCAAACCCAAATCACACATTAATGTCAGAGGCGACTCTCAACCTCTCCGTCGTTCGATCTATATGAACAAAAGTTAACTCAGTAGTTCCAAAATTCTCACTTACGGTCGGTGAAATACAGGAATGTTCACACTTGCAGACACATCTACACTTCCTTGATAAACTCTAAGCTGGGGCTGACGAGGCCAACACCCCAGGCTGACGACGGTAACGTGTCCGTACCCAAGGGCTGACACACCTGGCTGACGATGATATACTTTCAGACTCCCAAACAGCAGGTGCTGACTAGGCAGACACACCTGGCTGACGATGATACACGTCAATAACCCGAAACAGCAGGTGCTGACTTGGCAGATACACCTGGCTACCTACGATACTCTTCTATTCGTCTATCCTTCCCTTCGTAATTCCTGAAATCAATGACTAAGGAAGGAATTATTCCAGTTCCCCGATCTCGTTCACACGGAAATTCGCTAAAGTATCTCTCTGCTTCGACGACTGGCGTGGGAATCATCAAACTTGGCTTTTCCCTCCAACTACAGGGGTTCGGTGAATACTTTCGCTCACCTTTGTTTTCTAAAAAATCCTCACAGACTGATTCCCAGCAAACACGCAAGCTTGGGCCAATGATTTTAGCATAGCCCAAGCTTGGTCCAAGGATGGCCGAATCTTGCGTGTTTGCTGGGTTAAGAAAATAATCCCACTTTACAGTTCTGTTTAATGCTTGCCTCATAAAGAATAAAATTTTAAATAATGTCTATTTAATTCTAACAAAGGTATTCAAGGCCACACATATATGCAATGCTAAATACTTAGATGTAAACTAAACAAAGATATTCAAGGCCACAGATATATGCAATGCTAAATACTTAGATGTAAACTGAACATTTTTTCAGTCAGAATGTGACATTACACACAGGGCAAAGACTTTAAAAATTCAACACTCAAAGAACACAGGTAAATAAACTGGCACTGATATGTATTGTTCTTCAAGCAATTCCTTTATCCTGTGTATTGGTGTCATGTTTAAGTAATAATGCATTCTGTCTATTATCTAATTATTAACTATTGATAAATAGAAAACAGATACACTATAATCCAAGGAGGTGCAACAAATTATACAATTTTGGAAATGTCAATACATTGTTGAAGCTGTTTTTAAATGCTTATAGACTAGAGCAATCAAGTAAATAATTTGTATACTATAAAAACTGAAAGTTAGGAGATAATCAGTCACATAATAAACAATTGCTGCTTAAACATAAAGATACAAATTCTCAATTGCAGCCACACCATGAACAAAAGACTATGTACTATTGTATTATACAGTGAATTGCTAAAGGTATTCCCAACACTTCTTTTTAAACTTACAAAAATGTCATTTTAATATTATAATTTAATATCATGACATCAAAATTGTGATGAACGACTGTTATAATTTATATGTTTTCTGCTGGTGGAGTCACATATCATATTAAGATCATTGTGCATCATGTATGATCCTTCTAAAACTTAGAGGATTGAATAAAAGTGTCACACCTGAGGATTTTCAGTAAGAGAGAAGGGAAAAATATAAAAGAAAATGATTTTTCACCCTTTAATTTCTCTTTTCTGCATTTTTGTCAGAGTGCTAAGAGCATCAATGCAGATAGTAAGAGTAATTTTTGTCCTTATGGTCCAAAGCCTATAAAATTATGTATAGTGGTGTTCATTATGACCAGAAGGTTCTGGCAAGGAACAGCTGGTATAAGACAAGTGGGTTTTCATTTGTAACCATGTTGTGGATATGCATAAAGACCATGGTAGGTATTAAAAAAATGTCAGCATGATCATCTGTAATATAGGCATTGCATTTAAAAAACTCATGTAAACTAGGAACATTTTATTTCTGAAAATTTCTTTAGAGATTAGATTTGCTTTAAAGACAGAATACTTTCTTCTCTTTAGATTACTGGGCTTGGAAGAAGTAAATGATTCAGAATGTGTCAGGGCAATACTTCTGAAAAGGGATCACAAACTGTGCTGCATGTTTCATTACAGGCTCACAACAACATATGTAGTTTTTGAAAAAAAATAAAGAACTGATTTCTTCTTTGGAGTCCTTCACTCTATGTATGTATTTGTGTGCTGTGAGAGTTTGTGAATGATGCCACCTAAGCGTGCATGCTCATACATCACAGGTGTATCGTAGGTGTTTGAGCCTACCTTCAGTAGTGGAATAGAAAACACTTTACATTAGCTTTAGATTAAGATTAAATTACCATCACTTTTTAGTTGGGTTATGCACATATATATATATATGACTAAAGAAAATTTAACATTTTCAACATTAGACTGACATCTGTTACAAAGACAAGGAATAATTACATGCTTTTAATTAAAGACTACTATAATAGGGAACACATCTTGTAATATCTAAGCTACATCTCGAACTGCATGCAGTGCAGTGCTTGACATCATCCTAAAAGTAACAACAATGTAAGCGCAAATATTTTTTTCTTTAAAAACACTTTGAAACAAAACCATCAAGAGTATCCAGTGCAAGTTGTTTGATCGTGTTTTACACCATGCCAGCAACTAATCATGACATCCAGTTCAAGGTGTTGGAGTACGTTAAAAATGTTGTCTTACCTTTGTCTTTCGGCTGGTAGATATTTTTTTGGTCTAAAGATTTCGATGTCCTGTCGATACCAATGTCAACTGATGCGAAAGGTAAACTAATAAGGCTGGATGTTATTCATAGGCATCTTATTCACTGAGACACCATTCATTGTGTTGAAATGTTCGCAGTGACCGACACTTTCTGTCTCAGCCCAACGTCACACGCAAGTTCGTCTGCTATCGTCTTGAAAAGAGATCGCGGTTACTCGGCGGAAGAACAAAAATGTCAATTTCACAAGAATTTTTCAAATTTTCTAAACATCGGCAACAGAAGTAGTCCTAATAAGTAGTATTAAAGTGAGGAAGAATCATTTACTTCTTCTGCATTGGCTTTAGTGCACTGCAATCGTAACAAAATAAGATTTTCAAACGTTTTGACCGTCGACAAAGCCTTATCACCGCTGTCTCAGCATTGATTATACTAGTAAGAGAAAACAGAGTACGCAACTGTTACAGCATTTTGAGCCCGATAATTTAGCATTAATAGACCATGCGTGTATTTTGTAGTAGAACATGTCAAACCACTTTTGTGACATGTCACGACTAAGTTCACGACAATTCATGTGATCTTCATGTCCACACGATGTAACTCACTGACCTTGACCCGTGCACCTCACTCTTGGGATGTAGGTTGGATACGAGCAGGGTCTGAAAGGGACGTCGAAGTAGGCAACAGGACATTGCCATAGACTGGTCTCTGAACCTCTGCAACTGTTTACATAAGCATCCTTGTCAGTTGACTTTGAGAAGGTAAACTATCATGACCTAATTAAGTGTCTAATAGCGCAACAAATCGAGTCTACTGCTGAATCACTGTGATAACATCATGACTTAACAAAGAAGTTTACTGTAGCTCTTAAAGACAATTGTACAGCTACTGTTACGTGAACTGTGCTATTACAAAGCCATACAGACCTAATCATACCTTTGGCTTAAATTTTATCACAGGGAAATCACTTATATTAAAAGTTCTTGTCTTTAGATATAAAATAGTGTTATACTATTAACAATTTAAGTCATGTCACAAAAGATTTGTTTCAAAAATAAAAACAGAACAGAAACAAACTCAAAAATTCACTGAAAATTTCTAAAAAAACCCAAGAAAATAGTATGAAAAACAAAAGTAGGAAGCGACAGTAAAAAAAAAATTGATTTTTTGTAATGCGCAGGCTTTGGGGGGAAACGTCATGCGTGACATCACATGACGGAAATCATTACCTGAGGCCATACAGGTAGAAGGGACCTGTCGAGTTTGGGCTTATCCTGCTGCTTATGTCCGAAATAACACCACCAGAAAAGCCCAGAGTGAGGCACACTGCCGTGGCGTCAAGACTGGAGAAGTCGTTGTCACAGACTGTGCCCCACACACCGTTGAAACCAACCTCCACTTGCCCTTCATTACTGGTGGTACCTCCTGTCAACCGGAGCTCGCGGCCTAAAGAGAAAGTGTTCGGCTAAATTTGCTGTCCAGAAAAAATCCACTAGTTGCTGTAAAGATGAGGAATGTAGAGAAGAAAGAGTGAGTAAGAGTTCGTCAGGAAATGCTACGAGGTAGTGAACCAGTACAAACTGACAAGGTTATGACCCAAAAGAACAGACTAGTAGGAAAGTATATATTTTCAAAGTCTGCTATAACAGTTTGCCAGCTTATCATTTGTTCCAATTGTCAGAACGGTGTTACGCTTCTGACTTAATTGGTGATGGAGAAATAGCTTGCTAGAATGACCAGGACATTTTTCTACCCTGTCCCAGCGTCTATAAAGTATTTGTGGTCTAAATACACACACAATTATTCAGTGAAATCACTAACCACTTGCGTAGTTGTAGCACAGAGCCTGGGCAGCACTGTAATAGCCCGTGACACAAGTGGACCAGGTGGAGGAGAAGGAACATTCACCAAGAGTGTTCTCGTTGCCAGTGCAATGGAGGATTTTGACGAGGTAGGCGGCGTACTCCTGGCGAAGGGACACTTCAGTCTGGTAGATGGCTACGCCGTACTTGTAGCCCAGGTCCTTGCAGTACACAGAGGCAGTGGCGTCGTCCCAGTTTTCCCGACAGACGTAGGACTTGACCCCATCCACCATGACAAAAACAAGTCCCTCCTCTGATATTTGGGCGGCTTGCAGGCCTGCGGATGAAATGTGAGGCGTGGAAATAATGAGCTTTGACGACGACGACGACGACGACGACGACGACGACGACGACGACGACGACGAATATTAAAAGAAAAACTTAATCAGGGATCAATAGACAAGGTTAACTTTCTAAAGAAAGAAGTCTTCAGCAAGAAGATGACTTAGTAAATTGCAATGGTTGTATGAGAACAGTGTACAAACTAAGCTGAAATTCATTTCCTTACCTCGCTCCGGTGGAGTTTGACTACAAAAGACTGTAGCGTATCTATTAGTGTTTCCCCATGGGCAGGTGATGTTCTGTTGTTCAGGCAGTCTAAGAGGGAGGCCTCTGTGCCATTGCAGTTCAGGGCTGCGACAAACAAGTAGTTTCGGTCTTGGTTACCCATCGAGCCCTTGGGCAGTACACGCGAGTACGGTAACCTTCGCTCCGGCACACGACTTGTGCGTCCAAGTCGCCGAAGAAATCATTGCAGATGTTAATCCAGCCTGATCCCCGGTTAATCTGCACCACGCCAATGATGGAGTTGTTGGTGTTGTGGATCGTATAGAACAGACGCACTGTCGATTTGAAAGCAGAGGGTTTTCTTTGTTTGGGGGAAAGTGTGAGGCATATAAGTCACATATCATGAATTAAACTAACCTTACAGACAACAAGACTTTTTTTTCCATTGGTGCCTGATTTGAAAAATCTATTTTTAATAATTATACATACTACGTAATTTATATTATATACCCCAGGGATGCCCAACCTACGGCCCGCGGGCCATATCCGGCCCGCGACGCGGTGCCATCCGGCCCGCGAAACTTCTGCCACAGTGCAGGAAATCGGCCTGTTAGTAATAAAAAAAAAAAAAAAAACGAAAAAAAAAAAAAAAAACCCGACTAAAGGGAAGAACAAGTATTTATCCCCACGTAGGGGCGTTTCCCAATCTTTTTTTCGATGGACGAACATTTCGATTCAGTGCTCCGACTTGGTGTCTCTACGATGCAGCCGGACATTCAGAAGTTGGTTTCGGGTAAAACAACTTCAAATATCCCACTAATTACTACATAATTAATGGTAAGTACAACTTGTTTCTAATAAAAAATGGTATCTGCTCTATTATGTTTTCTTTTTTGTATTTTTGCGGTGTAGTGGCCCGCGACACGGCTGTCCGAAATGGATATGGCCCGCAAGCCGAAAAAGGTTGGGCATCACTGATATACCCAATATAACAAGCAAGATATTTATTATATATGCATATTCTTTTTCTTCGTGTGATCTTCTCTTTACGCACTTTCATTCTATTTCTTTTATTTTCTCCTTAAATCTCTTTAATTTCGTCACAAATAAACATAATAGCTCTTCCTGTTGTTGTTTTATTAAGTAATATTCCTTTTTAATGTTTTGATGGTTAGCTATACCTGCTATTGTAACACATTTAAAAAATACTTTTTTGTAATTCCACTGTATTCTTATTTTTCCCCTTCTCTCTATATGAAAATAAATTAAGAATACCACCCAACCATTTTCAACCATTTACGACAGAGTGTGCAAGCACTAAAGTCACTTACGCACCTACCTAGAGTAAAGAAAAATATTATTCTAGCTAAATTCAAATCAATGATAAAAAATTACAAAATGTATCTCCAATCGTGGTGCCATTATTCAAGTAGGATACCCCGGCACGAACTCCGTAAGAAAAGAGCTTTGTGTTCATAGTACAATGCATCTAAAACTAGGTAGAAAATATGTACAATGCGTTTAAAAGTAATATTTCCTGTCTGATAAACTTACCACCGTCTGAACAGTGCACACCAAGGTCGAAGTCGTGGTTGGCACATCTGTCTGACGGAGGGACAAACAACCCCCCACTACGGCACATGAAAACACTTGTCTCGTACCCAGTACAGAAGACATCTGACATGGACACAGTCCCTGAACCTCTTGGAAATCTGAAAAGTGTACAGAACATTATTTTTTCTCAGATTGTTTCGAAAAATAGACTGTGATCGCTTAGCTGTGGTACTTCATGTTATTATATTGTATAGTTCTTTATCTTTGCACTGGTTTGTCTCATACACGTTTCAGACTTTTGTGCGTTTGTCTGATCAATCAAATAGATTTTTAAAATCTATGTTCGTTACATTTGTGGACACGATTAAAGTGTTCTAAAGTGAACAGCGGGTGTTCGCGAGACAGGAATATGTGATTTTTTAATTTCTTTGTATTTCTAGGTTTGTTTTGTTTTTTTTTTTTTTTTTTTTTTTTTTTTTTGTTTTGTTTTTTTTGCTTTGTTTTTTTTTTTTTGTCTTAGGGTTAGTTATTGTAGTTACTGACAGAGGATACTGTGTTGGATAAATTATTCAAAAAATGGCGTTCAGTGGTGTAGTATTAAATGAAATTTGTCAGCCTACATGGTGTATCGATACTGCTACTCTTAGGTTGCTCTTAAGCCTTAAGTGTCTTCTTTCTGCACGAATTAACAATCTTCGTAATCGCGTAGGAATGATGCTTTCATACAACTTTTAAATTAAAGGGATACTCAAGTCTTGTGATAAGGCTCTGGCAAAGGTCAAAAGTTTCAAAACTATATTTAGTTACAATTAAAGAGCACGACAGCACTACAGGAGAAATAAATTATTCGTTTCTCACTTAATTACCACTTATTAGCACTATTTCGGTTGTCAATGTTTATAAAAATCGAAAAAATCCAGTAAAATCGACCCTTGTGTCCTTCCGCCGAGTAACCACGATAGCTTCACGAGATGATCAAGCAGACGAGTCTGGGTGTGACGTCAGTCAGTGACGTACAGGAAGTGTCTGTGGCCATTGTGAAGATTTGACGTCGTCATTGGTGGTGTCACGTGAGTTAATTTAGGTTTTAAAGTGAACTTTTCAAAGCACAGTTGTAAAAATTATAGAAAACAGTCTGTATCACTTGGTAAGCTGTCTTGGTCATGTCATAAGGTCACGTGACGGAGAACGAGACTTTGTCTAAGTTAACGAAAGAGTCTATGTAATTTCTCTTCTTAAACACAACATGCTACAAAACCTTCAACTTTTTTCCTATTAACAGACGCGAAAATAGACAAGATTCAAGTGCATCCTACTCTTTACACGAGCAGTTTTATTTTATTTAGAATCCCTTGAAGTACGCCATTAGTGAATGAAAGTGTCTCATAAAGATCGGTTTTTCAGAACATTTAAAATGCTTGTTCGAATCAAATGATATGAACTATTTTTAAAAATAATGAAAACTATTTTGAACTAATTAAATGGTTAAACTAGCTGTCATGAAATTTTCGTCTCCACATACCTCCTTATTTGCCCTCCACAAACATTGATATTTGTCATAAAACATTCGATAGCGGACAGATTGAGTCTTTTGTAAGATAACACTTTTGCCCATGAAATGGCAGGATAAGACATATCGTATTTCTGACACGCGTATGGCGCTACACGTGTTCTCACGCGTGTTTATACACTCAAAGAGAGGATGTAAAGTTTCTTACTTTGTAAACACGCCGTCCATGTAGCCGAGCTGCCTGCACACCGCGTTGGCGGCTTCAAAAGAACGATAGGTCTCCGGTACACACACCGTTCCTACATGGCTCCCGTACACCACTTGCACCAGACCCTCCTTGTCCGTAATCCCTCCTACAAGCTGTACTACGATTGCTAAAATATGAGAAAAAAATTCTTAAAAAAAGAGCTGAATAGTGGCGTGTAATGTCGTTACAGTCTGTAACTGCCATTCAGAACACATGAATTTCAGCAAGTTTGTTTCACTGTCTCTCTTAAATAAGTTTCACCAAATCTCTACCTTCAACATGAATAATATTTTTTAACCGAACGTATATTATTAAATCTATCAGACTGTATGTAAAATAAAAGTTAGTAATTTTGCATTGTAGGTTATACTTTGTCTTACTATGTACTTATACTCTGTCTTCACCATATAGGCATATCAGTAAACCAAATCGTTGAAATGCTAGACAAGGCATTAGTGGAATAACAAGGTTACCTGCCAAAACCTTAGACTTATTGATGTTGAAACCTTGACATCGTGGGTGTTGTTATAGTCTCCGCTTATGAACTAACTATTTATCTCTACATTATTTCATTTATTTACGCCATGAAAAACTCAGATAAAACAGGTAAGAAAGCCCATATTGCGTGTAAAAAACCTCATTATATCAATGGCGATTATCTTAGAACCTTAAAAATCAAGAGGCAGATGGAAGTTTATTTCTGAAGAAGACACTTACAGTTGTCGCTGAAGCACACAGCACCGACATCAGGTGGACTCCGGTTGGTGACAGAACACGGTCCGCTGCTTGCGCAATCAAAGATGGACGTCTCGACACCTGTACAGGCCACATTGCTGAGCAGGTATGGACCAGTGCCTGTCCGAGAAAGCCAGTGCCACACCACCATGGTACCTCAGTTGTCTGCAGACCACGCTGACGTCTACGTCATCCCAGTCTTCTGGACACACTCTGCCTCGAACACCGCCTTGAGTGACCACCAGTCGGCCGGAGGAGTTGGCGAGAAGCCCTTGACCAGCCTCCAAGGAAACCCACAAATCTAAAAACAAAGTAGTTCCTTATTTTAATGACAGGGTAGGACTCTACATCGAAAACTAACACTTTACAATAATTTAAATTAGGATCTTACACTAATGACAGGGTAGTACTCGAAAGTACAAGGTACTTCCTTACACTTAAAACAAAAAATTACTCGACAATAAAAAAGTAGCACACTAACTCATTCGCCACGGGTAGGCGGACAGCGCTACTTGTCCCAGCCCATGCTCGCCTTATCTGTACGACGCACTCCACATAGAGTCTGTCGAGTGTTTACTGTGCGTAAATGTAACGAATACATAGGGGAGAAAATACGGGAACCGTAAGAAATTGTTCCTCTTTCGATTACTTCCCTTTAAAGTCTGAAAAATCAACCAATCAGGTATTTTCTCCATGTTAAAACACGCGAAGGTTTGTTTACTTCAGCGCCATTTTGACATTTGTAGCAGGTTACTCAATTCGACGTGGATTTGTACTAAACAACCGAAAATGAGAAGAAAACAGTAAGTAATATTAAAATTCAAAGGTATATTTCGTTAAATATATGCCTGTTTTGTGCTTTTGTGTGTATATATTTTATAAATATTTTTCTGATTGTCGAACTTTTGAGGCCCCATTTTGTGAGTTCTCGGTCCGATACAGTTACAGTCTTTCAGTTGATTTTACTACAAACAACAAAATATTTGAAAATGTACACCACGTAAATCATTTTAAATGATCTTTAAAACGGAGTGTTGGGGGAATTGTTAATGTAGGATATTAAATTAATTTTAAAAAAAATACCAGTCGAGATTTCATGTCGCAAAGCGCGTACACCGAGAACACCAGCATTGTAAAAAACAGTATGCCGCGAAAAGATCTGAACCCAGGTCATCCAATACTCACTCCACAGGTGAAAGACGCCAACCGCTGAGCCACCGGACTGCCCCCGCGATATGATTATATTTACATTCTAAATCAGACTGAGGTTGGCGAAATAACAAGGTTCAAATGTACCTGAGCTGAAAGAACCGTTGAAGCAGTGGACTGAGGCGTAGTTGTAGCTGCTGTCAGAACCACAGTAACCCTGGAAGGAGGCACACGATGAGATTTGTGTCTCATTTCCCAAGCAGCTGATGTGAATGATGTCAGTGTTGATAAGGCTTCCAAAAGCTCCTACAACATGCAGATGGGGACTGCATACCATTGCTCAGTAGACAACGAAAGTAACAGATTTCATTGGATCCTAATTTAAATGTTCACTGCATAAATCTGACTTTATATGATGTTAAACTACCCTACATGAATAACAATACGGGATTCTAAACCACATGTACACTACAGAAATTTCATCCTAGAACAAATAGCAGATTCCTTCAGCAGAAATCATGTCTTTTTACAGTAAAAGAAATGTTAGACAACAGTCTGAAATGTGATATCTCCGCAAAAACATTTGGGCTTTTGTAAAGTGGTAATCACTTTTATCAGTTGAAATGGTAGAGCAATTGTCTAGCAGTGCAAATTGTTCTTGTTGTCGATGTTTATGATATGTTGATGATAGTTTCTATACCTTCTCACGTGTCTCTAGCATTAATGCAATCCTTTCTCTCATACCTGTATTCCAGCAAGGGTGCCAAGAGATTTTAATTTTTGACAGTTATCAAAGGTTCTTGCTGCTAGTGCAATATGACCATCCATATAGAGGACTCATCAACAAGGGTATATACTTTAACTGACCTATTGGCAAAGCACGCCCGTGTTCGAACCCCAGCTGCCGACATGAAACATTTGCTTCCGTGTCGCAAAGCTGAAACCACATGCGACGTAAGTATTCGTACGAATGTTGAACAGTAATATGCCTGTGGAGTGGTCTCCTCTCAGTAGCTGAACTGAAACAGTAAAGACAAAACGCTTTGCGCAAAGTTGGAAAATCAGGCCTTTATGTAATGGTGAGAGAAATGTCTATGTGGATATCATTCCAGGATGCATTAAGCCTAAGTATGTAAAATAAAACTTAACTAAATACCAGTATGGATATCTAACGACTGATGAAGAACGCTGTATGGAAATGTAGAGGGCCGGTAGTCCTGCGTTGTTGTTGTTATTTTTGGCGGGGCCGGCGGATGATTGTTGTTTGGCGGGACCTGCTGAGAGAGGATACTTGGCAGTGATTGGCTAGGGTTAAAGTTCGTAACTGCCCCGGCCATATAGAAGGATCACAAAGTTTACCCCGTCCCTGGGGTAGAGCTTCGTTAACTTGCCACGACGTATTACACACACATAACAAAACCCACCGCTCGACAAGCCCCTTCAGAGGACGATAAGGATAAAAAGAGATTTGTAAGTGAATCCAGTCAAAGAGGTACAAGTTCAGAGGAATGTCACTGAGAGAGTCACAAAGAAGATGGCGGACGAAGACCGTTGTTTTCCAGCTGACTTCGCCATTCTCAGGGCAACGCCTTTCTTATGGATGACATCAATTTTTTAATTTTTTTTTTTGCTTCAAGTGACGTGGAACAAATGACGCACACAAGACGTCATACACACGACAGATACTGGCCATGAATGTGTTAGTTTGATTCCAATCTAATACAAGGTGGTTTCCCTGAGAGGAATTATCTTTCGTAATGATCAAAGAACCGCTAGTCCAAGGCCATTCAGTGATGTGTGCAACACAGACCAGGCACTTCTACTTTCACCGTTGTTTACATTTCCTGATGAATTACTTTGATGTTTACCTTCCATGACCGACTCAGGGCGGACAAGCATTAAGTTGATGATGCCGTGCACTGGTCAAGGTAAACAGACACTAATCTGCTGACGACTACAAAAGTAGTAATAATACTCTTATAGTCTCGTGCTGATTGTGCAAATGATAATAACCACTTATTCCATCGGCTAAACAAAAGCTGTCGGCTCTAGTAGTCACCTTCACCAAAGCAGATGACCCCCGCGTCCTTGCTGTGGTCACCGCACGCTGCCTCTGTCTCCAGCCATCCACTGCTCCGACAGGCCAGCAGACTGGTGTCCCAGGTCCTACAGGCGACTCTGTCCAGCGCCACTTGACCTGTGCCCGCGCCATAGTAAGATCTCTGCACCAGGAAAAAATATAATGCTGTAGTATGAAATTTTATCCTTTCTTAGACAACTAGACGCAAGTTTCATGTACAGAAATATTTTGGTGAAACTTCTGTTCCCATGTCTCCATATCTCCAGTATATTTATTTATAAACTAAGATAATTACAATCGTTACATTTTTGAAGAAAAAAGAGTCACATCAGGTCTTTGTTTTGTCATTACTTTGCATTCGGCCGCTCTATTAATTTAAAGCAATATTTTAAGCAGGAGATTACTGCAGGACGCTAAGAAATGCTCAAATACCAGAGAAGGTCGTCCGGTCTGGTAGCCAGGAGTCTGCAGAGAAATATTGCAACGTTCACATCCCAGCCGTTGTCGCACACGGAGTAGGTTTGCCCGTCCATCAAGATCTCCACTCGGCCGTAGCTGGAGCCTCCACCGGCCAGTCTTACCTCGGGGGCAGCTGGTAGGATAGAGTGATGGGGAGATAATTACTCCATGTGTTTATGTGAAGGTTGGAGACACAAAAGGGAAGCAATTTGTGTGTACAGATTCATAGAAAAAAATATGTCACGTTGTGATCGAATTGTATTCTTTCTTCGTTTTCTTTCCTTACAGAAATACTTTTACTTTTCTAATATCTGAACTGTGCTAAACAAATAAAAAGGGAAGAAAGAATAAAGATAGACAGAAGGACAGAAAGTCTTAGACACGTATACTTGCATGTAGAGGAGCACAGAACACGGGCCGGTCTCTGACAGTTTTCAGTTTGTCCCCAGGGTTCGACGACACATTGCTCCAGACTAGTTTCATTTCCTGTGCAGTTCATACCATTGACCCAGACGCTGCCATATGAACTGAACTCTCTCTGGTCCACCGAACCTGAACGCGAAAAGCGATGGATGTGCTTGTGACATTTCCTAAATGCCGTTAAACTGTTGTACCAGTACCAGCAAGATAGCTGCTAACTGTCATTTTGTTGAATAACTTTTTGTTTCAGTATTCCTGGGTTTTAGCCAACACGTGAATACTGACTCCGGGGCACGTTGGCCATTGTCACTACCACGTCAACATAAGTTGCAGAGTTTACTACGCGGCTCACGAGCCCCCACCCCAGCAGTTCCCCAAACAGAAAACTCGACGTGTGATGTAGCGTATAGAAAAGATTTAATAAACTTAAAAGCATGCAAAATAATATTGTAACAAGACTTTTCTAGGTGGGGAAGTCCCAGTACTATTCGTGCTAAGCGCATTGCCACTATTCCAGCGCCGTTAACTCTCTTTAAATCGACCATTAACTCCCACACGCGCATCGACCTAGCTCTGATGTTAATAAGCTATTCTTGTATTTGTGGCCCATGACCAATACTTCTGCCGACAGTCACGGCACTCTGATGACTTACCCTCGAAAGTGTTGCTCCGCCTGTCCGTCGTCCTTCCCGCACTATTTCCCACCGTCGTCAGATTCGAGCCTTTCCCAGTCCAAGGAAAGACATGTGACATCTTCGACGACTGCATGCCATGTACAGCCGCCAAAAGAAATCCACCTTCACGCAAAGTTCCCCGGTTCTTTAGAGTGCTGCTAAACCAGCAGGCGTTCTCTTTCCCTTAAAACGACGACTTCTGGCCTTGGCGTCGAATGTCTACCTCGTACATATAGTGCAAGTCCTCTCACAGGTAGTGTAAGTCCTCTAACAGGTAGTGCAAGCTCTGGTCAGGTAGCCCTTTGCTTTCCACGGCGACAGCAGTTCTGACTTCTTCATCACTGACTTGCCCCCTTTGCTGAAGTCCTTCCTACCAAGACTTGCACTCTTGGCTTAAGACCTGGTCTCGAGGTACAAGTGAAGTTGGCGTCAGAGATGCTGAAGTCGCTTCGACTGCTGACCAGTTGCTCCGTCCACTCTGCGGTCGTGCCGAGAAGTGTCTTGCCTGTTTTCCGTTCCATATTTTACTTTGCGCATTCTCACAGACACACACAACGAGGGATGCCATTGGTCACTCACTCACCAACCAGTCCAGTTGCCAGCATTGACAAGAGAGCAACCACCCTACTGACGCTCCGTCCGCTTGCAGTGGCGTAGTGGACAGGTGACTAACCCACACTCCCCGTCAACCTAGCGGACAGGCTTGTGAGTCCTGGAGGTGTCACTCTCCTCATCGATGTCATTGACATCTCTGCCAGCCGACTGGTCGTGCTTGGTTGACTGTTAACCACTTAGGGATCTCTCTCAAGTATAACACCTCTGCGCTCCTACTGCATACAACACCTCTACACTGGCACATACGCACCTCTTTTAGTGCAAAAGGGCCCTCAGGTTTGTTAACAAGCCACAATAGACACCAATTGGGGCGATTGTTACTTCCCCATTGAAGTTACCACATGACACTTTTAAATCACGAAATGCATGACTAGGAATTATGCTTTGACTAATAGCTAAACAACTGCAGGTAGGACCTCTAATGCTTCATTTTACGTAATTGTACGAGAAAGAAGGATGATGAATACCTCACTCCCCCGCCAGAGAAGCCCAGTTCCTTGCAGACGACTCGTGCCGCGGCGTCAGTCCAGTCTGGGCCTTCACAGACAAATCCCCACACACCTCTGTGGCGCACTTCTACCTCTCCCCAGTTTTTAGAGTCGTTGAGAAGACGCACTGAGAAGGCTGATGAGAAGTAAAAGAGAGTGTAAAAAACTACTCATTGTCATGTCTTAGCAATGTGCGAAAATTACTGTTATCGGAACGATAAGGTTATACTTTTGGGCCATAAATCGTTGTCCAATTTAGATGTCTTGTTTCCGAAGTTAAAAAGCTGTGTCCAGACATCTCAGATTTTTTTAAAACTTCGAAGAAGTAATTTTAAGGTGTTGGCAAAGATGCCATAAGATAAAGAAACACGAAGTAGTGTCCATATGATCTGCATATCGCAATATAACTGTGGTAACAAGAAGCTTTTTTTTTGAGTTTTCGATCCTGCTCGGAGAAAACGACTTACTCTTGTTCCATGACAACGGCGCAAGAGATATTGAAACATAAAAGCAGTTGAAAGAACAAACTTTACAAACAGACGGACAGACTTAGAGAGAAAAAGAGAGACAAAAAGACAGATTGACAAACATATAGCATAGCAATACTGTAATAAACCGATGGACTGAGTAATAGAAAGACCTGTACAACATCCAGCTGAAGACCGACGCAAGCATCCTCCTAAACAACGAGGCTAGATACACTGCTAATAGACAGAGTCTGGCAGGAAAGGCTCTGATATGTGTTGCGAAACTTGAACATCGATGAAAGCCTCCTTCAAGTCATCGAAGCTGTGTACAATGAATGGTTCATTGAGTACGGCACCGCTAAACACCCAAATAGGAGCTTACTTTTGCACCACGGGGGCCTACGTCGAGCATATACCCTATCACCGGTCCTGTTTCATATCTTCTTGGAGAATATCATACTCAAAGCTCTCCACAGCCATCATACTTCTATCTCAATTGGAGGAGGACCGATCTGCAACCTACTCTTTGCAGACGGCATAGCTCTGTTAGCAGGCACTAACAAAGAACTGCAAAACCTTACTAACAGACTGACAGACAGTTCAAATGCATATAAAATGGAGACCAGCACTGAAAAGAGAAAAGTTATGATCAATGGCAGTTACAAAGCAGAGATCTATACGAATGGGGTACAGTTCGAAGAGGTAAGCAGAATCCAGGAATTCGCGAACAAGTGATCGAGAAGCTTGTCCGGATCTCAAACAAAGAACAGAGAACCAACGACTTTGTACGAAACAAGATTGCCACACTCGTAGGACCACAGGAACCTCTACTTTCATCAGTCAAGCAACGTACATGGTCTTCGTTGGCCATGTGACCAGGCGGGAGGGTAGTCGACACCGCGGTGGCCAAAGAAAGAACTGGCTTTTGAACGTCATAGGTTGGGCTGGTAGTCCTGTACAGGACCTGCTTACTGGCGCCCAAGATCGGCCCAAAGAGAGGCAGGCTCTGTCAGCTGCCGCGTCTATCCATGTGCTTCCCCTAATGACACGTGCCGGTCAAGGGACGACTGACTGACTGGACAAACATGTTTGTTCTTACATGATTTTTGCGTGAATCGTCATGGGTGCCTAGTACACCTATTTTCTTTTTTTTTTTTCAAGATCCCAAGAAGCGAGAGGTGATACCAAATCTCTCATAAATGAATCAACTATAAAACTTACTTGTAGTAACATCAGAGCAACTCTCTAAAACGTGCTTAAATCTTTGTTAGTAAACACAATTCATCCTTTTCCCTGGCTAAACCAACCCCTTAATGTTGAAATGTGTCCAATAAAGACACATATGACGTCGATTTAAACTCATTCACGTGTGTACGAGTGTATATATATATTCGAAGCTAAACCACTATGCTTTAATTTGGATATATTTATTTATACATTTAGAGGATGAGAGTGTTGTCCCTTCACCTAGCTAGCTAGAGTTAGCTCTTCATCATATTTTGTCTTTGCTCGTTTTTTGTGTACTTGTGATCCATGAATTTGTAGTAACATTATTGTCTATGTTTCTGGATCGGTTTCTATGGTCACGCAACTTGTCTCAATTTTCTTGAGCATTTGTATTCAACTGTAACGTGTGCGCCAACTTGCCATAGTTTCGATGTGTGCATCATCTGGATTACTTGTGTCTGCTTCACTCAAACGTTTAACATTGTCGGCACTGATAACCGTGCGGTTTACATTGTCTCAGCTTGCAAGTACCCCTGTCAAACTAAAAACGCGTAGAAAACAGGTAAAAAAGAATAACATACTCATGTTGACGCGGTCAGTTGACGAGTTGTAGCAGATTGCGGAGCCTACGGAAGGGCAATAACCTGTTGTGAAACTGCAGTTAAGCAGCGAGAGTTCTCTCCCTGTACACGTCATGTCTCCAGCCAAAGTAGAAGAGGAGTGCAAAGGACGACCGAGCTGGTTGCAGCACAAGGCCACCCCGTCTACGTAGCCCATAGTCCTTTAAAAACAGACGGCGGGATACAACAGGGAAAATAAGGCATCATCTTCATCTTCATCATCATCATCATCATCAAAATCATCTTCATCATCATCGTTGTATATTTTATGTGAACACAAACACACATGTAAGAGAGAAAGAGAATATATAAACTAACCCGCAGGCAAGCTTGGCGACGACATCATCCCAGTTAGTGTCACAGACTGGAAGCCAGGTGGAGCCGGAGAAGAACTCCACATTCCCGTACGGAATTGCTAGAGCCATCCCATACTGTGGCACCAGACGAACTGTGACCATACAACATAGTTTACATGAGCAGACATGCTGTGTCTACATGTGACGCCGTCTATGAGATTGTTAGTTACTCGATGCTGTGCTGTGACCACGTGACGCTGAATGTCTACAGGATACTGAATGTGTACGGAACTTTGTGACTACTTGGCGCTGTATGTGTTCGTGATGATGTGTCTATTAGTCTATTCAAACATCCTGTTCAAGACGCTGTCTATGAAAACGAATGCTTATGACCAAAGCAGACGCGTTCTTCCAATAGTCTATCATTTGTTGTCTTGCGTAACCACGTCTTAATTACTTAATTACTTTAAATTTTTATCAACACACATTCATGAGCTGAGACGATAGCAACAGCATCGCTAAATGGGGATGAGAGTGCAGAAGGTAAAAGATTCCAAAGCGAGGAAGAATTCTGGATTTAGAGAAAGGAAACAGTTAAAAAAAAAAAAAAAGGAAAATGAAAAGCATCAAAGAGACAATACCAGTGAGACGAGTAACACCTAATCTTACCTGGAAACTCGTAACACACGATTCCTACATCTTGTTATGTCCACAGTTGTGCCTGCCCCATGGCTGGGAGCTACACTGACCGAGGTTGGACTCAGAGCCTTCACAGATAACATCATCCAGCCATATTGACCCCGTGTCCTCACCGTATTGTGTCACACTCACCGCCTGCAACGACACGGCAGTCAAAGGGATCACTTGAAAGCGACCCTTGCCATTCCTGGATTTAATGTTATGTAATATATAGACCCACGCATGATTAATCTGAAGGTCTGTATAGGTGTCGTAAGATGTAAGTATGCAGTGAAGCAAGTGATGCTTGAATGAAATCGCCTGAATAACCTGAAGCAAACAATTGCGTACTGCAAACATGGGGCTTGAATAACACCAGGCGCTCCAGAGATGGTAGGCTTCTGACGACAAACAAACATGCTAATATCCATTCAGCCATCCATCACCTGTGCCAGTTCTCCGAGGCCCAGCTGCCTGCAGACGACACTTGAGGCTGCAGTGGTCCACAAATCATCACACACTGTGCCCCAGGTACTATCGTTTCTTCTCACCTCTAGACGACCTTCTCTCTCAGTTGCACCACCCACCAGCCTCACCTCCAACGTTGCAGCTAAGAAAAATAAAAGACAACATGGGCGATGTTTCTTCGTCTGATTCAACGGTAAGCATAAATTTGATGAATCCGAGCCACGCTTGCTGCTCAAAATACCGTTTACATTGCGGGTGATTTGCTTTCGCTTTCCTACTAGGTGAAAGTGCCGATGTTTGAAAGAATATATCTTGCAAATTAAGCATAATTATGTACTAATTTCTTGTTAATTAATATTTTAAAATGAATTCAGCCTGAACATAAAATATTCTGCACTTGGGTGTGGCTTTAAAAAAATGAAACAAGGTGAAGCAATGCGAGGAATAACATTTTATCTTACCTATAGGTAGAGGCCCGGAACAAATGATTCCTACGTCTTCGTCGTGGTTACAGTTGCTGTCGCCCCACGGCACGGAGGTACACTGACCCAGGTTGGACTCCGAGCCCGTGCAGTTAACATCATCCAGCCATATTGACTCCGTGCCCTCACCGTATAGTTCCACACCCACCGCCTGCAACGACATGGCAGTCAAACAGATCACTTGAAAGAAACCATTGTTATTTTTTGATTAATTGTTCTGTAGCATATAGAACCAGGCATGAGTAATCTCAAGGTCTGTATATGTGTCGTAAGATGTAAATGTGCTGTGTAAGTAATTGTCGAACGAAATCATCATTAAAAAAATATGTTTTCCATATTTTGTATATACAGTTATAATAATATTTTCCGCACTATGTCCATTTAACTGGTAACGCTCTTTCCGCTGCTTTACATTGTGGATGTAAGTCACCAAGCGTGGACTTGAACTCTGATCTCTTGTCTACAGCCCTGGCTCCTGCTTCGAGTATTTTCCTCACTGCCACTGTGTTGATGTAACCTTCGTGACAGTCATGTTTGCGCCAACAATGAACAAATTTGTTATTGGTGCCACCACCTCTACCACTACTATTCCCACTTGTACTACATCACAGTGTCAGCTGGTAGTGAATCTGAGCTGTAGTTATTGCATCTATTCTGAAGGCATTCACCTTGAAAACACAATAAACTCTTTGTTTAGAGATCATAATTATTCTTTTGTATGTGTATTACATTTTAAGCTTTTTGAGTCTGGCTTATGATTGAAAAAGGCCCTACACAATTATGTTATTTATTGTTATTATTCAGCCGTCAGTCACCTGTCCCTGTTGTCCGAGGCCCAGCTGCTTGCAGACGATATTGGAGGCTGCAGATGTCCAGAAATCATCACACACTGTGCCCCAGGTACCGTTGCTTCTCCTGACCTCTAGACGACCTTCTCTCCTAGATATGCCATCCACCAACCTCACCTCCAACGCTGCAAGAAAAAAAAGTTAAACTCGTTCTAATTGTTTGTATATCCAATCATATGGAAATGCCCATTAAATGCAACAGTGGGTTTGAGTGAAAGACAAGGCAGCAAGTGAGCGAAAAGTCAAATACTTTACTGATATTGGTTAAAGTCATGAAAGAGACTTCACTTTAGTATGGGTCGTGATACAAGATGTTACATGGCTTAAACCATGAGAGTAAAATAATGATGGAAAAGTCATGACATGTATGTCTCTTGATTGAAGGTTGAAATAAAAAGCCTTATTGCTCTAGTTCCAGCTAAATGTTCCCTGTTATCCTTTTTGTGTATTATGGACGCTGTTGAAGCAATAGGCGGAGGAACAAGAAGTGGACACTGAAGTATACAATGAGCTGTGTTGATATTGTAAAAGAATAAGTTTGATACTCGACGGATAAATTTGAGATTTATCTCATCTGAACTGTTTTTGATACAAGATGAGAACCACAGAGCGTTCACTGTGTTTGATGGAAGGCACGTGAGTCTCTGTTCGACGACTTAATTTATGCTCTTAACATTGTTTTCCAGCATAACACATCTGACTCTTTACTATCGGCGAGTTGCCATGGTTCTGTTCTTCCCTCTTTCTCTGTCTTTACCCACGGAACGTGTATATAGATGGATTGCTTATTCTGTCTGCAGAGACCAACGCTAAGCCTCTTCCGAAGTTCTCCGCCGTTAGTCTCGGCAAGCGAATGTGACTAAACCGGAAACTTTGTATACAACAGCCTCATTTTAGTAGCTAACAGGAAAAAAAGGTCTTCCAGCAGTCCAGTAATACAAATTCGTGCTTTATCTATCTACCTAAGGGAGGCAAGCATGAAATATAAAAATTAGTCTCGGGCGTCTGTCATACAGACACAGGGGGCAATGGTGTGGGTGCTGCAGTATCATGGTATCTTCAAGTGTCTAATTACCAAGAAAGACATGAATAACATGTGCGTGCGTGTGTCTGCGTGCGGAGATTCTGCCGACTAACAGGTAAACAAAGGGCGGTCAGTCCTGGTATGGATCACGTGGTCCCCTTACAAACCCTCTGTCTTCACACTGTTGCTAGCTCGCACTTTACATTTTCCTTAATGAAAAAGTGAATATATCGCACTGAACTGGTAATCAGCGTTTCACCGGGATTGTGAAGGGAAATTGATATTTTTCAGAATTTCATGATGAGCTCTTTGGCAAGAACATAGCAGCATTAGACCCGTTCTTGATCGCACACATGTCATGGAAAGTTTCATTAAGTTCGGAAGAGGTGCATGTGAATATCACCAATGGTTTTGTGGCAAAGATTGGAGGTATATACATTATTTACATTTTTTTTTTTTGTTCTTTTCAGTAAAAACGTTCGGTTTGTTTATGTTTGTCGAAAAGTAGAAAAGAAGTCAAATACATATGAAAAAAACATTTAAACATAACAAGGATAAGGACAAAAGAGGAAAAGAGAGATCAAATCGTTCGAGTGAAAACTGAGTGACACTCACGCCCAATAGAGACCTGTCCTGTTTGCCCAGACTGTTAGAAGCAACATCGCCACCACACATACAAACACACTTAGTAGCCTCTTCATAACTTCTTTCCTTCCTATCTGAATCTTCTAAAATTGTACTTGCGTTCTCTTCAAATCCTGGGTTTATAAATCCTGATGTTGGAGATGAACATCTTCTCTTAGACTCGGTAAAGCTACTAAAGTCGATGACACCCCCTTTTTTAATGTTCTGTTCCTCTTCTTTCCTTTTTAATCTAGTGTCACATGTAAAAACTCATTTGCATTGGGCGACGCAGGCGTATCCGGGATATTGTTCAGTAAACATGGTCTTGACATTTCTCTGTGTGCGAGACTCAGTGTCAAGACCAGGCTTGCACCGAATCCCGTCTATTTTCGTGTCTGTTCATGTGGAAAACGTTGAATGTTTTATAGGGTCTTGTGTGTAATAAGAGAAACCACACGGGACTCTTTCGTCTCCGGATGGCGTCAACTCGATCCCAGTGTAAGCTGATGATATGATATGGTTGGACATTGCTCATAGCCATCTTGATTGTTATCACTTATATATATATATCATTATTTCTCAGTGTAAGAACTACCATCTGCTCTATTGCACAGATTTTTCGCTCAGGTGTAAAGGGTTTGTGAAATCTGCAGAGAACTAATCTCTACAAGAACATCAGCATTCTTTACAAACATATTTACGCCGAGAGAAAGAGTCATCTACCACTACCTCCATTCTCGTTCTTCTCCCCTCCCCCTCTCTATCCTCCACGCCTACCGTGCAGACTGTTTGTCCTCCGCCGTGTGGCTGAGTCATACAAAGTGCTTTCAACAGGATTGAACTGCTGACATCTTTTTCTCAGGTTAACTTGTCGTGAACTAAAATGACTGAAAAAACACGATGTCGTCGTCTTGTCCTGGCTGGCTCAGTAAAACGAACTTACTTTTTGTATACCGAGGAGTTATGCGTGCGGTAGTTGTCGCATTTGTAAATCTCATGCACACCACAAACCTTCAGTTTTCTGTTTTGAAAGGGAAACCCCTCATTATACAGTTATTAGTGTATGGCCACGCTGATAAATATATTTACAGTAATATGGGCGGTTTTGTTACGAAGATAAGGAGGTAGTCAACACTGTGGTAAATGACACTTTTTCACGGAACATTAGCGGAGGCTGGAGACAGGGGCAGATAGGTGTACGGTTTAGTTTAGTTTTAGTTTATTCCGTGTTACTCTTCGAGGAGCATAGGGCCGCAACATCACCTCGCTAGCGGACCGGTTTAGGGCAGCCCCCTTCAGGCCCATGTGGTTCCGAGGTCTCTTCTAGACAGGAGTCTTCCCGACCAGGTCCCTGATCTTGTACTGTTGCGGTTATTTTTTTAATTAGTGGGTTGTTATCCCAAAGCAAAACCCCTAACCTGGAGGTCAGGGTGCAACATTGCAAACTGGCCTCTCCCCTGCCAGACCTGTTTGGCTTGGTTACACCTGCCAGGAGCACAAGGTTCCCGCTGACAAAGCTCCGTTTCGTTTACAACGAAATGAGGTTTCATCCACACGGGGAAATACATTTTACAAATTTATATTTTTAAGTGTGCACACAAACTTACTTTTAACCTGAAGAAAAGCCATCATGCAGAACTACCGAGAGAAAGAAGAGCATTGTCGTGCCCTCCGGGTTGTGATGCATCCTTGATCCACAAAAACTATCTGCAGGGCCCCGACATTAGAATGGACGTCAACACCCCAACAACAGTTATTTTTATTAACAATTTAGCTCGTTAGTTACATGCAAGGTAGGGCTGGAAAACAGGTTCGATATAGCAACAGGGAAAAAAGTTATCAAGACAGTACCATAAAAGAAGATCGTAAGCCAATATATTCCTGATGCACAATAATATTGAGCTCCTAAACGTGTCATGTGTAGGTGCTGCATGTAATGCAATAATAACGATATAGAAATAATAAACAAAGACATTTTTTTTCTTTGCGGTATATGCACGTCTAATTCTTTTTATAATTCTTTTAAAAACCTTTTCCACAGAGAAACCAGTTTTTATTTTACTCTAGACGTACCTCGACTCAAAAGAGCTGAGGACCCGTCGACTTTGTACCGAACCGGAGGTTCTCCAGTGTCATATAAATTTTTTATTTACGTGCCAAAGATTACCTCCGGGTACACAGCTCTTTTGTGACTGTACTTTGTGTGCACCAGATCCTTTTCGAGAAAAAAAAAAACAACAAACAAACAAAACCAAAACTACACTACGCAAAGAAAAGCGATATAATGGACATTAGCATCAAAAAAGGACAAAAAAAAAAAAAACCCCACCAGAAAACCTTAAAGTAAACAAGAGTGCTACATCTGGAAAAATGAATTGAAAGACAAAATGTCAAATAAAGCTGGCCCCAAGAATCGTGATGTCTCTGAGACCTCTCTTCCCAACGACCTAACAAAGGTCAGGGGACGACTTTTCTTTGTTCTTTCTTTCTTCAGTGAAGATAGAGAGAGGAAGATGGAGAAAGAACAGCTAAACGTAAGAGAATGGTTATTTTTTAAGTAGGCAGACGAATAAAGGTAAAATGGAAGCTAGACACAAGGAGCAGATTGATTAAGTGGACAAATAATCCACCCAACATACAGATAAATACAGAATAGCACGGGTTCAGGTGGGCTATAGGTAGATTGTCTCCTTCTATTCACGGTGTCACGTCCGCTCCACCTCCTCTGGAAGAAAAGGAGAATGGGTCCATCACATTTTGTCGCTTCGCTTCTACGAAATCTCTTATTTTGTTCGTCATATTGGCAGGAATGTGTTTTGCTCCACCGGACCTTGTAAAGCAAATACTTGTAAGATCGTTTCCAGGTCGTACAAGAACTTATCAGAAAGAAAACCGGCCTTGTGATGAGGGTTTAGTCTAACAATGTTTCTCGGTAGTGGTTACAGGTCACACAGGATGAGGTACTTTCCTCTTTAGCTGCACATGGTTAACTCTGTATTTTTAAGTCTGTGCCATTCCCAGAAAAAGAGATACCGAGAGAATGCAAATACAAAGCCTAGTCAGTACACAACAGCCCGTTAAGCATTTCCATCCGAAATGCATTTATGTAAAATAGTTAGGTTAATTTTTCATTCACTTTTTGTTACAGGTGGTGAGTCATTTACGCTGGTTTCTCCAGAAGTCATTTATGATAGGGGCGAGTGAGATAACAATATATTGACATATGTAGGAGGTGCAACATGTGTACTCATATAAAACACTCCAGTTCAATCTTCTTAAAGCAATGCCAACTATACAATCACGAGCTGTAAAACCGTTAAATAAAAATCAAGTACCAGACATGCAACATCAAGACTTTGATTACCGGTCTGGTCTACAAGTAACATCGTGACGCAGTGACAAACACATCATCAGTCGTATCCTTATCCAACAAAATGCTAAAAACAGCTGAGAGTGAGGGCACCATCGATGTGCGTGCTCGAAAGAGCTAAGAAAGAACTGAGGGTGACAAACATATGAGGAACATGTATGGGTATCAGTAATTAGATAGTAAAGTTTGCATGCAGCTAAGTGATAAGAAAGAAGTTATTTTCATCAATAATTATGTATCAGATTTTATAATGCTATATTTTAATGGTAAAAAGGTCATTATCAGCAGTTAGTTGTAACTAAAACAAAAATGAAATGCTGGAAATTAACAATCTATCAAATAACATAATTACTGGAGTTTATCTTAAACAAAAATGTGTTTATATTTTATTAAGAATAAAACATGGAAAAATTTAATCAAATGTGCCCTCTTAGTAACCGACAAACAATCGTAACACAACTTAGACTGCAGTGAACGGGATTGTTGCCTATTAAATTTTGTTATGGATAAGATTTACTTAGCAGCCTGTCGAATGAATTCAATTTGGACCTTTCAGTATTTTAAACTTCAGTCAAAACTTCTAAATAAAGTTTAAATCTGTAGGGCTGTATTCCAAAATCAGCTATTTCATTTTCTGGGCATAGATCTCTTCTTGAACAGAATCTGAGAGGAGGATCGTTTAAAGAATTCATAGCATAAAGTTGACAGCCTGTAGTCTATTCTAACTTTGATTGGTAGCCAATGAAGAGAATGAAGAAGTGCTACAGTATAAAAGACAGCAGACAATAGTAAGCTTCATGAAGAGCTTTCGCATGTGTATGTATCCACAAAGCGAGAAGAGCTTTGAAGCAACTGCACTGATTGAAGTCAGCATTTTCCAGTAAATTGTCACTGAGAAATCCACTCAGTAAAACCTAGTCTGTTAATAAGAAATATTCTAAAGGAAACCCTAATCTGCTTAACAATAGCTTCATTAAAGACCTAAACATTTAAGACGGCACATGTCTTTGCTCTGCAAAATGTTTAAATGGAGCATCGTCTTGTTAAAACGAACGTTTATTTCCTGTAGGCCTTCAGTCAGCAAGACGTGGCGAACGTTGGTAAGGAGTGGAAGGAAACCAACTTCTGTGGTGTCACTCGTCCACGCTCAAGGCGTCGCTGGATGTAATCACATCTTTGTCCCGCTTTCTGGTATTATACATCATCTTCTGTGGATTTATCGGGGGAAACAGTATTGTCGTAAAGTGGATTGTTGAAGCCAGGGTCATTGCAAACAATATTCTCAGAGAGGTCAGTGCCTCGGTTTACACTTCTTTCTGGGACTAGCCGCTCTACATTCTTTCTAACCCGTCTGCGATAGATAATGACGGCAACGGCGATAGCTATGACGATGACGACAATAAGGACGGGCACGACAATAGCCGCTGTGTAGGAGCCTGAGTGTGTTGGTGTCAGCTGTGACTGTGTGGAGTCGTGGACTGAGGAAGTCTCTGGCGACTCCCGGCCGACTGTAGTGTCCGTCACAATGCTGGTCACAGTGTACGTCACACTAGTTGCAGGAATATAAACCCCTGCAAAGACACAAGAAGACTCAGAAGTCGATTGTTGGTTCTTTATAGAAAGTGAGATGTTAGTTATTTTCCTTTCTCGTTTCTAGACATTTTGTTAGGAGAGGATAAGAATGGAATTTGCGAAAAGTCGGCAACTTGTATTTCTGTACGTCTGACGTTACCTTCAGTCTTCATTGGTATGTACGCGTCACCTTATAATCTAGTCTCCCTCACACCGTATCACTCACCGGAGCAGATGACGCCGGCATCGTTGGAATGGCGACAGTAGTTGTTGCCGTAACCCAAAGAGCACAGTCCTGTAGCCGCCTCTCCGTCCCCATGCAGCCCACGTTGTCTACCCAGATCCTGCCCTGACCCTCACCGAACCTGTAGCAACAGGTTGTAGTAAGTGCTAGTATTTCTAATGGACTACTAATCACGTGATCCGTCAAGTCTAAGTTACCAATACTAAACACACACACACCCACAAATACACAAGCACGCGCACGCACATACACACACTTTCTCCTAAGTTTACACGTTCAGGGTTCTCGGGTTATACGAAACCAGAAGGAATGGAAGTGGCCAGACCAGACTAACATCAAGAAAGACTTGACTCCAGCCACAGAGACCTTGACGACCACCATACAAGAGAGTAGCATTGCTGATGTCAACAAATGCAACAAAGCGTGTAGGCTTGGTAATCAGTCTCACTACGACTCATGTCAGCAAGATTTCACGGAAAGGGATATTAAATCACCATAAAACAATGCTTTGCACTAACAAATGCAGCAGATGATGAGGAAAAAAGAATTCTACAGCTCCTTGCAGTTTCTGCTTGACCACACCTAGAAAAGATCTGAAAATCATTATTAGAGACCTAAATGTCAAGGTGGTAGATGACAAACCCCCAGGGAGTTCATCATTGGCAGACTTGGCATCGACACCAGCAAGGAAAACGGGGAGCTCTTCACAGACTTCTGCGCTTTTACTGACCACGTCATAGGTGGAACTGTGTTCCAACACAATTATACATAAGAGAACTTGGACTTCCCCTGACAGCCAGACAGAAAACCAGATCGATCATAAGACGTTTGCTTGAAAGTAGAGAAGTCTGAACTTGAAGAGGTGCAAGTGTTGCTTCAGACCACCAGCTCCTAGTGGCAGTCTTCAAGATCAAGCTGGCAGACCCCACCACACGCTCAATACTCAGTACCTCAGGAACAAGGAGACAATGGAAACTTTCAAGCAGAAGTACAAGACCCTTACAGACTGATAGAGGAATAAAGGGATGGACACTGGCAGGGCCGCCGAGAGCCAGCCCGGGCCTCGGGACAGACGACCTCTCCGGGCCCCTTGTACTTGTAATCGTAAATTATTTTCCCAGTATATAATGTATGTTTACAATTCGAAAGAAGAAAAAAAAACCCCACTGACCAAGGCCGGGCCCCCTTGACAGCCGCGGGCCCGGGTACACCAGACCCCCCTGTCCCCCCCTCTCGTCAGGCCTGGACACTGGTCAACACTAAAGAGCATTTTGAAGACAACCTGTACAGATGTTCTAGGGAAGAGGGAAAGAAAACACAAGATACAATCGACTCCAGAGACCTGGGTAAAACTTGAATCAAGAAACTGACTGAAACAGAAGCTTAACTAGTGTCAAGATCAGCAATAGAAAGAAAGTTTCAGAGCCGAATATTGAGAAAACAACCGTCAAGTAAGGAGGTATGTCAGGCAGGGCAAGAAAAGCTTATATATAAAAGAAGGATAAACGCTATGCAAACTAGCTAACATTGGGCAGCCACGTGACAGGAACTTGCCAAAACAGAAGAAAAAAGAACGATAGAAAGCGAGTCAAAAGATGGAACAACATGGGCCAAAATGAATGGGTGCTGCCGAAAACCGGGTCCGCTGGCGAGGTGTTGCCAGCAGGGAAGTGCGTTCTTCTTCTTCTTATTATTATTGTTGTTGTTGTTGAATTCTTTGTGCACATATGATACTCTCAAACCGAAAATTTCATGCATTTCTAAGATATTTTAATATCACACGGCATGTTGCCATGTACAAAATTTTAAACTATAGTAGATACTTTCAGATTAAAAGCATTCGTTAAACCACACATACTCGGGGACTTTACCGTGAATTTTGTGTCAGGACTTTTTTTCTACAGCTTTAAACAGAGCGGCTTGTTTGCGGATTTTTCAGATTCCGATTAATTATTCGATGAGCTTCATGTTAAAGTGTTAACTGTTCACGCTGCAAGAATTCTACATTTTAAAATCAAAGCCACATACAATTAAAGCATTCAAATCAGTTGCTGAAATACACATCCTCATCATTGCGAAAATGAGACAAAATTCCTACGATGCAGCTTTCAAGTTGTATAATTTGCGGCTTAAAAACCAGTGCCGCTTACTTGAAAAAAACAGATTTAAAAAAATTAGTCAGTGCGGCTTAATTACAGATGCGCTAAAAAGACCAAAAAGTCACGTGACTCACGCGGCGCTTTTTGACTGCCTTTCCAGTAGCGTAGCCGAGCTGGTTACAGACGACAGTCGCATCGAAATCATCCCAGTTGTTGTCGCAGACGGTACCCCACTGGTCAGGTCCCTGGAGAAAAACCTCCACACGTCCAGAGCTGTTAGTGGTGCTGCCAGCTAGACGTAGGTTTGTGATAACTGAAGAGAAGTCGAACGGTTACTATCGGTTCTTCCACTGAACTTATTTTGCACGTAGGAAACAAACATTAATATGACAGAATATGACAGAAAACTAGACAAAAAATTCATACATAAACGATTACTGTTTACATGACAGCCATTGAAAAATAACATGCCGCGAACTCGCTAACACGAAAGAATACTGAGGTCAACAAGATTTGACAAAATTAAGCAGACTAATAGTAACACAAACAGTAAGAAACAAATGCGTAGTAGTAAAGATATTAGTAAGTGATGTTCAAATAACAAAGCAGGCTTCTAAACGCAAACAATAAAAATAGAATAACAATGACTCTAGCCTGAATTAGTTTCAAATGCAACACTAGAAGGAAAGAGAATATATGTGATATTGCAAAAAATGTAATGTTCTTTAGAAATAAGAATATAAATGATGAACTGCAGTAGTGTTTAAAAAAGTAATTTGTTTATTAGTAGGAAGAAGGATACATACAAAAATCAGTAACCAATGCGAAATGTGCTACAATGTAAATACACAGATCGTAGCATGTTTCCCTCACCGGTGTCCTTAGAGAAACACTGACGTGTAAAGTGAGGTAGCTGTTACACCACATCTTGTAGCGGTATTGTTGATGTAGTAGTATTGTTGATTCACTATTGTTGAATCCAGTGGATGTGCACAAAGTTAGGGAGCTCTCATTACCTTGGCAATTCAGTTGGTTGAACCAGAACTTGTCATCGGAAGGATCTTCAAACCTGTAATGAGATCACATTAAAGACAAACCTGCTGTGAAGACGAGAGCCTTGAGTGGATATGGAATCTTTGTATGTGCAAAGCAAAAGCACTGGCGGATCTGTTAACATGTAGGAAACAGAAAATAGGACTTACATGCATACGAATATTTATAAACTGTTACCACAGGTCTATAGACCTAGATAAATATAACTTTTCATCCAACCTGGGGAGGCGATACAGAATTGAAATCATTGCCGATTTAAAGACAGTGGGCTGTATCATTGATAGTAAACTTTTATTAAACGCTGTGTAAAAGATTAAATGGCAACAGGAAGGAAGAGTAGGCTGACCTGTATTGTGACACGACCAAAACCTCCCCTGTATCCGAGACTTCTGCAGGCTGGTCCACCTGCCCGAGATACGAAATCCTGTACACAGACTAAGCCCCACACTCCGTCATACCGCATCTCTACTCGTCCTCGACTGGGGTCAGTGTCTCCGACCAGGCGATAAGAAATGCCGCCTGCAAGAGTCGACAAAGACTGCTTTTAAATTGTTTGGCAGTAAAAATGTATGTCCACATGAAAGGATTTGATCAAATAGGGACGACGACGACGACGACAACAACAACATCAACATCAACAACAGTGATTTCTCGTGAAATTCAATTTCACAAGGGTGAATTACAGAGCGAATGTATTCCGTAAAGTCGTCAAGGATATCAAAGAGAGGCTCTCTCATAGAATAAACTATCACAGGGCGACTTCAGGTCAGTTGTAGCACCTCAGACAAACAATGTCGACAGACTCACTGGTGTCGTTGTAGCACAGGACGCCGGCGCGAGGGGCGTAGAAGTCGCACCAGGAGGTTGTGGAGGTCGTTGTGTGCTGACAGTTGATCAGAGATGTTCTCGTCACCGCGACACTTCACGTCCGACATCAGGATGGGCTGTGGTACAGAAACACTGTGTCTAGTGACAGGCTACAGAAACACATTGTGAGTCTAGGGACAGGTACGTAAGGTGACAACGACAGAACCACATCAACGTGAAGAAAATGAAGTCACAGCGGTATGAAAGTATATACATGTGTGTGTGTAGTGACAGCGGTACTGAAACGTGTGAGAATATGCACAGCTGTACATGTTCCTAATGGCTGTTGTGGCATCAGCACAGAAGCACCATGAACATAGTGACAAAGCATTGAAACAAGAAGAGTTATGGTGAAACTGGTGTCTTTACGTCGTCGGCAACTAAGGCTGACAGCAACTACATGACAAGAAAGAAAAGCATGTTGTAGACAAGATCTGAACATAGGACAGCCGATCCTCACTGTTGGTGACAGACGCTACCCTTTGCACCACCCACCGGACCACCCACGTATAAGCCAAGTAACTGTGACAGTTGCTTACACTTCGGATCATAAACGCTCTCTTCCCCTATGATGGTAAAGCGGTGTTGACATGTATAAGTAGGTACCAACAAACACCACATTCCAATTAAATAATAAGTGACTATTCCAAATGTTTGTGCGAGAAATACAGTTCCCGTCCCCCTTTTTAATTAAGAGGAGAAATCTAAGCAGTTGTTACAATTAATAATAAGAGCTATTGTAAAATGTTAACAAATAGCAGTCGAATTTAGTTATCATTTGCTTGGACCTCACTACAGATTGAACGTCTCCTCGTTAATTCACTTGATTCTTGCCTGGATCTGAGTTTTACGCAGATTAAAATGTTTTTCAACCTTTAAAACAGTGACATAGCTCTACAAATTTTGCTATCTATAATATTAATAACTGTTTATGGCTTATTTTAACACTTCAACTCAGCTCAAATGTATCAGTAACGGTATCGACGTATAACAATCAGTAAAAATAAAATTATAGTAGTTAGTATGTGTTACATAAATATGTTAAAACGTACGAAAAAAGTATCGTCTGCTTCAGCCTAACGCTTAGATGCCTACCGGTTTTCATTCTCTTGGAATTCGATTGGGCTTCTTTTTTAAAAAGAGCAGACATTACGAGACAAATATATCAAAAATCTATTACATATTCAAAAAATACTTGGTGAGTCTTTATTCAGCTATGATCATAACTAAAACAGCATTCTCCTTTTTATTGCATGTCTGGTCAATGGCCGCAATGCAACTCTGATTTTGTGCTGTTATTAATCTGCTATGTGCTATGTGTCGCTGTACATACACAAAACAAAGAACATTTAAAAAACGCTTAAACAATATTTATACTTTAAATGCAGTTGTTGGCGTGCAATGTGCTATATTTTCACCTTTCTGTTTCTGTCAGAAAAGTGCGCAGTATAGGGCACTCCGCCGGCAAAGCCCAGCTCCTTGCAGACCACCGTGGCCTCGGTGACCCCAAAGCCTGCGGCACACACAGCGCCCCACACTCCCTCCACCTGCACGTCGATAAGACCATGGTAGGGTTCACCCACGGTGTCCTCCATAACCCGCACTTTAGCACCTAGACATAAAGGCTGAGATATATCTTAGGTCATTCCCACACAATAAAAAGTGAAGGGTATTACGCTGGTACTATTTATAACGCCTTTTAAAATAATTAACTCTTTTTTAATTACCAGAACCAAATATGAAATAGAGGCAAAGAAAGGGATGCTGCAAAGAACAGCATCGAACTCGACTTGCTTGTCTCAATGAAAGGTTCGCGGCTACAGACGACGGAGGCGTATGACCTTGAACTGCACGAGGTGGTGACATTGTAAGTACAGTCCAGAATGCTCGGTTCGCGGCCTGTGCACCGCAAGTGTGTGATGCCGATCGGCGCGTCCACTCGGCCAAAGACGCCCCCTCGCACGTGCAGTCCGTGCGGGAATCCGAGAGATCTGCAGGCAGTGACAGCGCTGTTGGTGTCGAAGTCTTCATCACAGATCAGGGTCCAGGCGTCTCCCAGGTAGACCATGACGGCCCCCACTGAAGGGTTGAAGCCAGCAATTTTCACTAGGGAAGAATAAACATTTATTACAAAGGAAACGTAATAGCTGCGCGTCTATAGAGAAGGAATCAAAGCAGAAAGGCTTCAGCAAAAAAAAAAATATGAAAAGCCAATAAAATCGTGTTTAAGACAGAATAAATAGTCAACATTAACCTCTACAAGGTTATAATGATATTTATTGACCTACCAAGTCTGGAGTAGACTAAACAATTGTATCTCTTTTTTTATTTGTTTTGTATTTATCTCTATCGCATTAAAAACAGACGTGCATTGCAGTGTGACACAATTTTGTACTTTCATAATATTTGTATTTTTTACACAACAGAAAATATCTATTATCGGTGTCCACTACAACAGTGACGAGATGGCACGAGCTCGCGGACTCACACTTGTCGACGCAGACAGCAGAAGCGTCGTTACTATGACCCCTACAGCCATAGTTCCAGCGGCGGTCGACAACCTCATCATTGAAGCCTGAGTGTGGACACTCGGCTAGTGACCTCTCTGACCCCTTACACCTGACGTTGCTCAGCCAGTTGGGACCAGCGCCTTGACCGTAGTAAGCATCGCCCACTGCGTACCCGTCCGTGTAGTTCAGGGTGCGGCACAGGACGCGGGCGTCCTCGTCATCCCAGTCGGTGTCGCACACGGTACCCCAGAGTCCACCCACAGATATTTCCACTCGACCTGCACCCAGACGATCTCCGCTCACAAGACGATACTGTATCCCTGCTCACAAACAACAAAATGTTTGATCGGAATTTTGCGGTCGCTACTTGCGGTCAAACAGCTTCGACTGTACTGCACATGAGCGAGTTCTGAAAGATCTTGTTGATAGGGTCTAGATAACTGCCGAGTAATCAATAATTCCTTCCGTAAAATTGTACAGAAAACTTTTACCGCCGATCTACCAAGGTCCTAAAGACTTAATCCCATCGACAATATGTTAACTATTTAACTTTTTCTGCTTAATTTTAAATCAAGTAAATGAACGAAATGATCAAGAAAGGAAATTTTCCGAAAGTAAAATTAGTTTTAGTATGGTTAGAAATTACTTGATCTTACTCTACCCAGACAACATAGCCTGATCGTACCGGTAGCCAAGGACGCTACCAGAGAAACTCAGAGTGGAGCCTCTGGTCTGTGGGTCACGTGGTGCATGCAGTCTGCGCTGTAAACATCAGTCATAATCTTTGCGTCACCTCTCGGCGGGATAGATAGGAGGGCGTACAGGCTAGTGTACATTTCTAACCATTATAAAACACATTTTATTTGAAAAACAAACTTCGTTTTACTTCGGTTAGAAATGTATACTGTGCCGAATCCCGAACAAAAGAAGGAAGGGAGGTGAAAATCGGCAGTCAATACAGTTACCAATACCACACCACCGTGAACATTTAGTAATGTTATTTAAAGGAAGAAGACAGAAGACAAAAAAGTACCTGTACCCCTTACCAAGTACAAGCTGAAAATTGTGACAATATAGCCGGGATATGGATGGTCAGTGAGAGGTTGAAAAGAAGTGCAAGCCAGGCGAAGCTGAAAGTCACACAGACGCCGACGTTTTGGCATACACCGGGGCTGATTTTAGCGAGAAGGTCTGTGAAGGGAGAAATGTGGAAAACAGACTTTCTCTTTCAACACTCGAGAAACCCAGGGCTGTCTCTGGGAAAAAAGGTCGTTCCAAAGGTAAAGAGCGTTAGGCGAGCTCCGAAAGGCAGCGAGTCCTTATCGCTCGGCAGGTAAGAGCTTGGAAAAAGAGACAAGGACAAAGGTAATAGTGGCTGAGGCGCAAGATGGCTTAAAAAGCCGCTTGGAACGGAAGTCAGAGCCAGACGTGAGAGCGTGGCTTCAAGGAGGACATTTTTGACCGAGCTCGAGGTAGGTCGTTCTCTGTCGCCCTGACCACGAAAACACTGTTGAAGTTTTCTAATAACCTGGGTTGGGTCCCGCTGGGGCTTGTCCAAAGCATCATAAAACCACTTCAAAGGAGGAACGTCTGACATTCCGGAACACAGTTTCAAGTGAACAAAAGTTCTTATGTGACAGGACACGCTTCTAAAAAACGAAATTAGAAACATTTTACAAAAATTGCTTCCATGCAATTTGCATATGTACAAAGACTGTGCAGTTTTATTCAAACAATTTTAGTTGTAAAGAGTTCTAAAACTTGGTTGTGCATTGTGTTTCTATAACAGTGATGATCTAAAAAGACTTATTTAAAATTAGAAATATGTTGTGAAGGGGCCCAGGAAAGTGACCACAGCAAACATAAATTGACCGGTAACAGTGTTAACTCCTGTCATTGAATGACAGTCGGCGTGTGCTGATAACAAGAGAACAGTCTAGAAGCTTACCGGTGTCGTTGAAGCAGACAGCGCCGGCCAGGTCCGCCATGCTGCAGTTGCCCAGATGGAGCCGGTCGTTGAAGGGACAATCCCCGAGCGACGCCTCACTCCCCGTGCAGTTGATGTCACTGATCCAGTAGGGACCCCGCTCGCTGGGCAGGAGGAATAAGTTGTTGTACTGGGAGTAGTGGTAGGCGGCGCCGTCATGATGACCACGTGACCTGCACAGCACGCGTGCGTCCAAGTCGTCCCAGAAGGTGTTGCAGATGCGTCCCGCCACGCCCAGGTGTGTCACGACCACCTGCCCTCTGGTCTTTGTGTTGTCCTGGAAGTCGAACCTGTACCCTAGCGCAAAACATAGTAAACAAACAGGCAGATAGGCAAACAGATCTACAGACACACGGACAGACTAACAAAGAAGAGAGGCGAAAATCCTGGACCTCAAACTAACAAACAGGGACAAAAGAAAGAAAGATGGTAGGCCAGTACATTCAAATAATAATTCTACGGAAAGGTAATAAGATCACATTTTTGGTTTTTCTTGCAAATGAATAGACAGACAAGCAGTCGGGAAGAATGACAAACTGATCGACCAACGAACGAGCAGACACACAGATAAGTAAGTGGCAATACAAAATAACGCAAAGACGACGAATGGAGGTGGACACCTTCCGTGGCCATAAAAACAAAACTGGACAGTCGGTTTCCAGGACAAGTCTGGCAGCCGTAAGAAATTTCCCATCTTTTACTGACCTTAACTCACCTTCATCAACGACATCTGTACTGTTGAAACAAACAACTGATGCAAAGTTTCCCGACAAACAGCCTCCTGGTCTGAGGCATTCAGTTGAGTCGCTTTCTGTTCCTTGGCACCTCATAGTGTAGTTCAGATTGGTCTCGTACAATTGTGTATCGTATGGTGATGCTTTATAGGCTGAACAGCAGACAGCTCTACCACCAACGTACCCCATGTCTTGGCAGACTCGCCTGTGTGTTGAAAGGTGGAAATTGTTACATATTATTCCAATAATATTTAGCACAAACGTCAGAGTTTTGTTGTTGTTGTTGTTGTTTTCCTTTTTTTTTTTCTGCTAACTTTTCCTTTTCTCACTATGTTAGCGATATTCACAAAATGTCTTTATGTGCCTGCATATCATTTCTACAAAATCCACGCTGTGTTAGTACATTAACTTTGTCAACTTATTTCCAGTCAGATACAATATTCCGTGTAATGGATATAACTTCTTTTATAGACAGTCACGTTCAATTGTCATTGCCTGCTAGCCATTGTGGCAGGTAAGAACAATGCTGATCAACATGAATAAAATCAGGTGATGTAAATGAATGTGTCATAGAACACCTTGCTGTGATGTCATCGAAGCTCGTGTCACACAGGTTGTACCAGGTTCCGTTTTTGTAGAACTGAACCAAACCCTGGCGAGCGTTTCTAACATCTGTTCCGATGCGCACTGCAAAGTGTGAGAACAAGGCTGTTGGTACTGCACAGCTCTGATGCCACCTCACGTATTTGAATTAAAACAGTAACGTGAAAAAACCTGGGTTTTCGTGTTCATTTTCGATTATCATGTTTTATTTTTAAAATAACTTTTTAGTTGTCTTAAACTTATTCTTTGACTAATTTCATTTTCGGCGCAAGTGTTTCATTCTTTTCATGAAAAAGAACACGAATCTTTAAAGTTATCTCGCACATGTTTGTTTCCTTTCAAAGCACTTGCCGTAAAGGTGCTATGGCTACACTGGGCTCAGCTTTCGTCTCGGGTACACTATTCTTTCTCTGCATGTGACATCTCCTTACAGGGCTGGCTGCCTTGCCGTCATACAACCTTAGCTGCTCGCTCGAAGTAAAACGAAGATTCCCACACCACCCCCACTGATGGTGCTAAATATCATAAGGCTAGGTCGTGCACCTATTATGGTCTGTCATTTTTTCTTATGATTTTAGAGCACGCCCTAGCACAAACAAATCCCCATGCCCACAGTAGGTACAGGATAGCCAGTGGGGTGGCAGCTGCGTATTACCCTCTGAGCATGCGCACAAACCAGACGAAGATGCAGTGTAATGGTACCTAAATGAAATAATTTTGCTCGACGAAAACTTGTGGAATAAAACTTAGTTAAGCATTTCTTAGAGATAAGCAAAAAGATAAGCATAGACACCTTGATCTGGGAGGAACTGACATTAAAGAGCATAGTAAGAAACACTCCTGCCCCAGCTTACCATCACCATAACAGACGACTGAAGCAGGAAAGCTCATGCAGGAGTAGGAGTTGTCTGCAGTCTTCCAGCCTGTGTGGGGGCACTCGTCCAGCACAGCTTCGTCTCCCTTGCACATGAAGGTGTTCTGATACCTCATGTTGGGAGGGTCTGAGTAACTCCCCAAGTAATCTATAGATCCTTCCGTAAAACCGTGCATCCGACAGACGACTTTGGCCCAGGATGTACCATAGCCGAAACCACACACAGTACCCCAGGTACCATTGACCTGTACCTCCACGCGTCCTTTGTATGAAGAGCTGCTGCCAGCCAAACGGTAGTTATTACCTGGACAGAGTGTGGCTTTAGGGAGAAAAAAATCCTTCATACATTGTCATATTATAAATAGGAATAGGGCTACAGTGTTTATGCCGTCTTCTGCTTCCTCTACGAATCAAGTGGACGCCCTGTTAAGCGGACTATCATGAGATGGATTAGGTAACTATGGGAACGGGTTAGGGTTGAGTTTGCGTTACGTCGGATGGAGAGAAGGCCAAGAAGGTCTCTTTGCCGTTTATCTCCTCTGGAATCATTTAGGGCTGAAAAACTCAAGGTTACGCAAGGATGTATCCAGCGCAGAGGTTGGATAGAATGTGGAACTATGGTCATCGCTACAGGAGATCTCAGAAAAGGAGAGACCAGCAGTGACCGAAGGTCAAAATACGCCTGTTAATTGTAAAGTAGCAAATACTATCGCAGGACAGCAGTCCTTGTTGTTATTGCGACCGACTGGACACATGTAGTGAATAGGAAACCATACTGGATGGCGCCACAGTCGCAGATCGCGTTGCTGGTGAGAGGGGGTAAGTGAACGGGTGGCAATGGGCAGTAGCAAGTCAAAGTGACCGCCTGTCTATCATGGGCTAGTTAATGAGAAATTGGATGTAGTTCGATTGCAGAATGGTTAAAAGTGTGTGTGTAGTATGATTGACCAATCATGGGAAAGGATACTCCTCGCGGATGGGAATTTAATACTGTGACTGGCGAAGACCCCCGGATGTGTAGTGGTTAAAACACTCGCTTGTCTCCACTGCAGTGAGAAACTCATCGTTCAATTTTCGTTTTGAGACACTCTCTGTACATGAAACCTGACCACAGGACTTAGCATCAGGGGTTTTCTCCAGGTACTCCGATTCTCCCCCCCCCCCTCTCTCTCTCTACATATAGTGCCAAATCATCGCAAGATGGAAGCACTTTACTAACAAAAACAACAACAATTGTCGTCTTCGCACTGAATTCTCGAGGAGGAAGGTTGTAATAGGAATCTTTTTGAGGCTGTTCAGATTCTCTGCTGAGAGTTAGTCTTTAGAATCGTGACTACTCCAGCCGACTCAAGAGATGTGTAAAGACCCACTGTATAACGCTATAAGGCTCCGGGTCGACTGAGTCTTTATTTGAAATTTTGCAGTTGACAGAAATGTCGGCGTGTGTTGCAGAGGTAACGAAAGTGCAATTAGAACGAAGCAGTGGTGATTGGGACACCTCTGGTCACTTTGGGCAAACTTTCCCCGAGGTTCATGACACACATTCCATGTGTACTAAGGCTCAATATTTCTGTCACTATTCGCTTGCAATTCACGATGGGATACAATATTTAAACAAAGATTAATGTTACATCGTGATTGAAATGAGCGAAAACAGACTTACTGACATGTACAAGACCATATAAAATGTACAATATATTAGCAAAATTAATGTGTTATATATATATATACAGAAAGAGATTGACGTATAAAACTATAAAAATATAAAAATGCAACAATTACGATAAATGATTTAACATTTAAAGACTATATTGTGATCATCACAACATGCAGCAAACAGTTATTGGACTAGTTTCTTTCCCTCTGACCTTCTATGTCTGAACAAGTGACTCCAGCAGAAAGTTGAGTAGAGCACTGCGACACGGCAGCCAGGGTCTTGGGGCAGTCTCGCAGAAAGCGCTCCGAGCCTGTGCACTGTACATCAGTCATCCAAAATGGACGATTCGAGACATGATGCTTAAAAGCCTGACCCGTCAGGAAGCCCAGCTCCTTGCAGAACACTCTGGCGTCGGCGTCGTCCCAGTTGTCGCTACAGATGCTGCCCGTGATGTTCATGAAGGTGACTTGCACCTCGCCCGAGTTGTTTCTGTTTCTGCCGTCCAGTGAGAACGTGTAGTCTGAGTAGCAAAAAACGGAAGCATGTTTATAGCAGTAATGCCTTCCGTTTTTGTGATTAGAAGAAGAATCGCGACTACGCTTTGAGGAACCACATGTTTATGATACAAAAGCCTAAAAAATAGGTTTGTCATGATGACATATGGAAAACACAGTTATCTCATGTGAAATACAGAATCATACATACGTCATGCAAATAATTGGAAACATGCTTGCCCTGCATAAACTATGTCGGCTCGGATATTGTGACTATTCAGAGCGCTTGGACCTACCTGTAGGAGCAGGCCCCTTGTAGCAAGCTACTGAAACAACGTCTCTCGTGCAGTAATTAAGACTTTCAGAAGGGGTGTGACTGCAGTTAGTCAATGCCTGCTCTCTGCCCGTACACTTGAAGTTTTCGGCAATAGGGGTGGAATATTTCCCAAAAGGGCTGCAGCACAGGTGGTAGCCGTTGTCGTACCCAAGATGTCTGCATGTGACAGCTGGCACGACATGACGACAAGCACAGGTTAGGGTTAAGGGTCAATTGAAATAATCCATCTTATTTAATTTTTATTAAATAAACATGTAAGCTTTCTTTTGTAAAGGATAAAGCAAAGCAAAAAGACCCAGAAATCTTTTTATTTAATAAAGTGGATAAAATTAGATTGCGATAAGGCAAGGACAAATAATGCAGTATACTGAAACGTGTAAGTATTGTAAACTGTACAAACTGAATTGCTATACAGGCCCTAAAATACACTTTAAGTGTTGACAATTGTAATTTGGATCACGAGACTGCGGTGGGTGTCATCACGTGACATGGGGATATGCTGCTTACCGGTGTTCTTCTCACTCCAGCCGCCATCACAGATGGCCCCCCAGCGTTTGTTGTAGTAGATCTGCACCACTCCCATTGAGAGAGAATTTCCGGAAGATATCCGTGCTGCAGAGTGAGCGAAAGTTAAAAAAAAGAAAAAAAAAAAAAGAAAAGAAAAAGAAAACCATGGTAATTTCTAATTAAATTTTTATTGCTTTTTTTCATCTACTCTCGGTAATCGTTGTTACTGTCACGCTCAAATCTACAAACATGTTATATTTCTCTAATGTTGATAATTATAAACCGAATTTGTCTCTTAAAAGGAAAAATATATGAATCTGTTTCCACGTCTGAAAGAGAGAAAGAGAGATGGTTTTTGTATGCATTTGTATATATATATCTGTGTGTTTATAAACCTCTGTCTTCATAAGTGTAAGTGCAAACTATTACAAACATATAATATTAAATAGTTGTTATAAGTACATTACGTTCTAGAAATGTTGTCTTCAACCACATGTAATTGCCTGGATTAGTAAAGCACTTAGTGTTGGAATCTCTACCATGTAGAATATGCACTGTGCACACCGTGAATGTATATATAAATACACATACACAAACTGCAGATATCACTAAATGACGTTGTCAACTACTTACTCGTGTTGTAGCAGATGACATATACATCCCGGCCACCTCCAGAACTGGAATTCCAACTATTCGAACACTCAAACAGACTTTGCTCGTAACCTTTGCAGTAGATGCCACTCATCCACACCTAACAAAGACAGCACAAACTCTAGCTAACTCTGCATGCATCACAGCAATTCCCACAATTCAGCTGTCATGACTTCAGGAAGTGTTCGACTAGAACAGCATGTCAGTAAAGACAAATGTTTTCAAGTATATTCAAACTGTTGTTTCACGCCTTCAAATATAAGCTATAAGCTATAACCACCATAATAACTATTTCCTTGATTCAATTACTCAATTAACTTTACATCCAATAAATGTAATGAGAGCAGCAACGTAAAAGAGAATATAATTATTTCCAAGTGCTATGTGTCTTTCCAGTCAAAACTCTCTAGTACAGTCATTCTTCCACTCACCTGGCCTGTAACGGTATCTCTTCGCATGTACTCGGGAGCGGTCTGCCCACCTACAAATCCAAGATGTCTGCAGGCAACGTCAGCATTTATTCCCGAGAAGTTGTAGCTACCAATAACCCGACCCCACTGACCCTCATACATGACCTCCAGGCGACCATAGTTGCGTCCGCCATCCGAGAGCCGTAGCTGGATGTCTGAAAGGGCAAGTGATCTCAATAATGCTGTTGTTGTTGCTGTTGCTATTGATGATGATGATGATGATGATGATGATGATGATGATGATGATGATGATGATGTGACATCTGGTAAGTTGATGTTATTACTTTGTCTTAGTAAAGAGAAGTGTAAGGAATGAGGAACAGCCTGACATTAACATTGGGTAGGGAAGCTTCCTACCCGATGTACGGGAACAGAGGACACCGGCAGCCACACGCCTCTCCGAGCAACCAATGTCGTCGCTGCTGTCCTTAAAGGAGCACCCTGCCAGCGAGGACTCCTGCCCTGAGCACTGGAAGTCTCCCACAAGAATAGGGGTTTCTAGAAAAGAAGTCCAATTAAGAGTTGCAGAGTTGCGAGACGCATACTGAGTGTCATGCGTAAAACGAAGCAAGACATTTCAAAAAAATATTAGGAAATATTAATTTTGAATAACAAACAATGATGACTGATTTCTTACCCAAGAAAACATACCTAGGACGTTATTACCGTAGAAGGTGACGCCGTGACTGTATCCAAGACCCCGGCAGGTGGCGTTAGCGTCACGATCGTCCCAGCTGTTGTTACACACCGGGCCCCACAATCCGTAACGGTTGACCTCCACCATGCCGTAGTAGCCTCCTGGTCCAGCAAGTCGCACGGTCAGTGCTGTCAACAGAAACTGACGATAAACGAAATAAGCGAAAAAAGGCATCGGTCTTGCTGTCACTTGTCTTTCAAATCACTGTCATTAAAATAATGTTCATGTGTGTGTTTGAGAGAGAAAGAGAGAAACAAAGACTAACGGAGAAAGAAAAAGCCTGACTGGAGAAATAATAAAGGAAAGGGATGGTTAAGACTGAGGAATAATGCAACCAACGATGTACAAGATAAAAGCAGCACTAGAATCTCAGCCCCATTCCACAATAATCGATACAATCATGGACGTGTATTTATGGACTGATGTCTGTATGCCGAGACTCACTCTTGGCCTCTTGCGAAGTGATCCGCTGTTAGTCTCGGCGAGCCGTAACAAAGAATGTAAATAAACCGGAAGCTATGTCGTTTAATGTCTCGTTTTAGTAGTTAATCTGAAATGTGAATAAACCGGAAGCTTACTGGTATGGAGCCTCGTTCTAGCAGTTAAGTGAAAAAAAATCGTCTGCCAGCTGTCCAGGGGATATACGTTCGTGATACAATAGTTCATAATAGTTGGTAAAGACATAACTGAAACATTCATAACTAAAAAGAAAAATAGACCAGTAAAACTTTATATTATTTACATCATCTTCATTTAACACATCTCATAACTTAACTCACTCTGTTCTTGGAGTGAAGTATTAGAACACAGGAGGCTGGCGTATTTTCCAGAAGGGCAGACAACTGATGTGCTGACATCGCAGTCCGTTAGTGTAGCCTCATCACCCCGACATCTGTTCACCTTGAAGCCGATTTGTCTGGCATCGACTGGGCCCGTACCCAGCGGTCCAAGCGCGGAACAACACTGAGGGCGCGCGTACAAGAGTCCCAGGGCCCTGCAGGCCACCTGTGCCGCCGTCTGGTCAAAGCCCTGGTCACACACGGCTGTCCAGGTGTCATTGGTATAGACTTCCACTCGCCCGTAATTCTCTTGTCTTGTCCCCGTTAATCGGACTAAAATAAAGATCAGAGTCTGTTAGCAAAAGTTCCAGATTTTACAACGGTAATGTTATTAACTAAAGTATACAGATGATAACTATATTGGAATCTATAGCACAAACAATTTACTAGTATACATAGAAATGTCTTACTCAATATTACACTTAAGAGACAATAGGTTTGTCCGACTATTGACCCTTTAAAAGCCATTTGATGGTTAAAATATAACTCAGTTGGAAGGTGCAAAATCTCAGAACTTTTATTAATAGAAAGAAGGTATTTCTTTTTTCAGTCTTCTATAAGATTTTCCTCACCTGAATTATTAAAACATTTGACTGCAGGACCATAACTGGAATACGGGCAGGTTGTATAAAAGGAGCCGAGACCGCTGAGTGACAGATCGCAGTCCAACAGAGACCGAGAGGATGCCGCTCGAGTGCACTTTACGCGAGTAAGCAGTAAGTTACTTGCACCCTGTCGGAAAGACAAAACCTGTCGACAATTAAAGCTGTTGGACAAATCACACTGAACACTCACAGAACAGTTTTAGAAAACAAATATTGTATAAACCTATATTTTGGATGTGAAAGGTTTGTACTAAATACAACTAAAACATATGTAGCTATAACTATATATGCATTCGTATATTTCGAGCACTCTGTCATGTCTAGCCCATTAAACAGACCAGATCTCAGTAAACCAAGTGTACTCGATGTTCGCTTTATTTTTCTCCCTCCATGTAAGTCATTTCTTCAGTTCTGGTAGTGAAACATTTAATGAAGCATCAAGTGTTTTGCCATCTTTGTTTAAATATACCCTGGTGAAGCCACATAAGAAAATCCACGCTTGATGTCAAAGTGTTGAACAATTATCGCCCAGTTTCCAACTTTTCTCTTATCTCAAAGATCATAGAGAAAGTAGTTTTGACACAGCTGTGGGCCTAGTTACTAGAGCATCAGTTCATCCCCCATGCTCACTCAGCATATAGACTTTTTCACAGTACTTAAACTACTTTGATTAAAGTGACCACCGACATATTATCTGCCCTTCACAGTGGTAATGTTTCTGCCATAACTCTGATGGACATGTCTGCGTAGTTTGACATCATGAACCACTCTCTTCTCCTTCATAGACTACGAAGTCTCTAAGGGATTTCTGGACCTGAACTAGCGTGGTTCAACTATCCCACTGATAGGACGAAGACTGTGTTTGTTGATGGTAGAACATCTCCACTGGCTTCCAATCCAATCTGGCATCCTGTACAAACTGTCCGTGCTGTGTTTTAGTTTCTTTGCTGGCACCTACTCTGCTCATTTCTCTGAACTGCTCTACCCTTACATCCCAGCTAGACAACTCCTCTTCTTGTCTAATGATCGCCTCCTTACTCTTCCTGTCACCAGAACATATGGCCACATGATTTTAGTTATTGTGCAGCCAAACAATGGAACTTTTTCCCTTTCTATCTCCGCCACCTATTGAATCCTTTACATGTGCACTGAAAACACACCTCTTCTGTAAAAATAACTCCTAACAATCTTTCCCATAATACTAGTTCTTTGTCACACCTTCCTTTTGCAATATCATGTTACTCTCAGCTCTTGCTCTTGTTATTTGGTTTCTATTTGTGTTTTCTGCATTTGATTTTATTCTTCGTTTAGTACGGTTGTTTAGTCTTTTACAGTTCATATGTAATTTGTTTTCCTCTCCCTCGTATGCTGTCCATGTTTCGTTCTTGTTCTCCAGCGCTAAGAAAATGCTCCTTAGGTGTGTAAGCATGAATTGTACAAATTTATTTATTATTATTATTATTCAATGCAAGAGACAATAGTGATCTCAGAATTTAATTTATTCATTGGTGCTTATACTATACAATACTTATACTTATTATACTTACTATGCTTATACTTATTACTATAAAACATATAAATATTATTGAATAATGCATGGGAATAGTATTCAATGTATATTCAGTAGCACGTAGTATACAAACTGCCGTATGGTTATAAAGTATCATAGAAAGTAGTAACGTATTGAAGACAGTATCAATTATTGCATATAAATAATAATTAGTAATTAATTATAAGTATTTAGTATATGGGTTGAGTGTAGCTTTTAGTAACAGAAGTAATAATTAAAGTAAATAACGTCTATTCTAATGTATACAAAGTATTAAAGGGGGAAGTAATTAGGGCATGAATTTTCGTATAATTGTTGTATAATTAGTGAACTGGTTGTAGTAGCTAATACTTCCATAACGTGAGATTGTCACCTGACCTTCCCGTAGATGCCTGCGCCAAGGAACCGTCCAGATTCGAACCCCATACTTTTGCAAGCCACGGCGGCCTCCACGTCGGTCCAACCCTCGCTGCATATCGAACCGCTGTTGCCATAGTCCATCGACACCTCCACTCGACCCGTCGTCTGTGTGCCGTTAACCAGACGGAACTGGGTGTCTGGGAAGATACGAGGAAGGTAAAAATACTTAGCAGCTTGTCTTCTTGTGAAGCGTTACAAATATTTTATTCTGTAAGCATACGATAAACATGTCCTAACCGTTTTTTTTGCTGTCGTTTGAACAGAGCGGTACTAGAGACCACACTTTTTCTCCAGACTATTTGTGTAATGGCGATGCTGGTTGACCTTTCCCAGCCCTCTGTGGAGTCAGGAACCCATTTCCGAAAGCTTCGTCCACTGCTAAACTGCTCGCTACACAAACACGGGTATCAAACCGCACATCCTCTAGTTCGAACTGCACTACTCTAACACAGGACCATCGGAATCTTCATTAAGACCTAAATGCTTGCTGTAGTTGTTCATTAGCTAACTTGAGGAAACTAATGTCATAGACTGCATCCCTACAGCTGTTAGTACTAAGGGAAAAATTGCTTAGTGATATCAGTATTACACATGGTTTATTAGCATATCATAAACAAGTATTCATCTATATTTACAAACAGCATGGTTTATCGACATCTTCATGAGCTGTACCAGAGAATATAATAGAGGAGTAGGTATTGGGAGGCGCTACAATACTTGCTGAAAGAAGGATCTGCGAGGATCCCTTTGCTGTACGACTGTGTGGATGGTGTGCTTTATTCAATTCAATTCAATTACGGACAAAGGCAAAGACAAAGCTTATTAAACTGCATCAGGTTTCTATTATCATCCCCAGATCGTCGGCCCTTACCAGCCTCTCTGTTGCAGTAGACGGCGGCGATTCCGGTGTTGCCGCAGTCGCTGACGTTTCCAAAGACGAGGTTACGGCACAGGCTGAGGTGAGACTCGCTGCCGTCGCAGTCAATGTTGGACAGCCAGCGGAGCGAGGATCTGTCGTAGGACTTGTCCACCACAGCCCAGCCCCCGGTGTAGCCGACCTCTCTACACATGACGTTGGCGTCGTTGTGGTCGAAGCCGGATGGACACACGAAGCCCCAGTAGTCCATGTGCTGCACTTTGACCCGTCCATACGATCCTCTTGACGCGGTGTCTATCTGGACTGTGTAACCTGCCGATGGTAAGGCACTAGCTAGGTATCAATCTTTTTACCCTCCACAGCACAAGCTGTAACCAGTGTGTGTCTAGGGACAGAATTCAGATTTAAAGTATCTCCGAGTGAACTGTCATTACAATAATTGTTGAAGAATTTCAATGCTCTGAATGAACAAACGCACGCACACCCTAAAAATGATCAACGTAATGGTAACCAGTAAAGGTTAAGAGAGGCCACAAACTGTAGTCCTTGGTTTATAAAGTATTTGTAAAAATCTTTATTTGCTTTTAACTTATTTTAGTCCTTATTTTCAATAAAATATATTAGGTAAATTTCAAATTACTAATTCGTTTTATTTCTATTATATTCGTGTTTCCTACCTTGTGTTCTTATGAACACTACAATAAGTTTAGAAATAGAAACTTGCATTCTCATCTTGTAAGGTAAGCTAAAGGTTTTCAAAGCTTATTTTTTTCACATTGTATTTAAGTTCTTTGTGCGATCTAAATGTTTTAGTTTCTCTTTCTTTCTCCTAATAAGCTGTTAGATATGACATTCAAAACCATGTCGCTTGATGTTCATTAATCGGCAAAGGATCTTAAGTCTTGTATCTGGTTAAATCATAGGGCAGATATTTCAGATAAAATTTTACCGCTGTCGGGTGGAATGTTGGAGCATACGACGGAGGCATATTTTCCAGACAGGCAGTATGTCCTTGTGTCGTAATAACAGTCGCTGAACAGAGCCTCGGTACCTGTACACCTGACACCGGACCGGACGATAGGCAGGGACTTATACCCGAACGCCGAGCAGCACAGGTGGATGCCGTACGGGTAGCCGAGGTCACGGCAGGCCACGCTGGCCTCGCGGTCCGTGAAGTTGTCATCGCAGACCAGACCGTATGTCCTGGACGTGGTGTTGATGGGCACCTGTACAGCCCCATAGCCCGCATTTTCCAGTAGTGTCACTGTGAACAGATAAACAAAAACATTCACCTGAGGATTGCCATACCGGTGGAACTGTTCTGTGTTATAATGTAACTGAGATGTACATCTCAGTGGAACTAACACCGAGTTGTCGTGTTACTACGAATAATCACTATAAAACAATTAATGGCGCAAACTGGTCAAAACTATAACTGGCCAGCCATCAAACCTGTCTGCAAATAAGCAAACAAGTCTGCGGAAGGAATAAAACAAAACCTTTAAATAAATACTAAGCGTTAGTGCAAAAGAAATGAGTGCCCCAAACAGGAAATTAACGTTTTTGAAAAAAAGGCAGAATATCTATATGAAATACATCTGTTAAATTTCGTTTTCTTTCGGCGAACATGCATATTTTTGTGCTTGTAAAAACAAAAACAAACCATACAACTCAAGTATATTGTTTTTGAACCCACACCATTCTACTTGGACCGCAACAGATTTGATATTATACGTAAATGTAAGCAAGATATGCAACTGTTACAGCAAATAGAGCCAGATAATTTAAAATTAATGAACCACGAATGAATTTTGCATCAGAACATGTCAAACCACCTATGTGACATTTCAAGACTAAGTTCACAACATTCTGAGTCATGTGATCTTCATGTCCACACGATGTAACTCACTGACCTTGACCTGTGCACCTCACTCTTGGGATGTTGGGTCGGGACGAGCAGAAGCTGTAGGTGACGTTGAAGTTTCTAACAGGACATTGCCATAGACTGGTCTCTGAACCACTGCAACTGTTTACATATGCATCCTAGTAAGCCAACATTCAGTTGACTCAAGGTTAACTATTATGACATAAAGTGAGACCTAATCCTACCATGGCCTAAATTTCAGCACAGCGAAATAACTTAGATATCTATTCTGAAAATATAGAATTGCGTTCTACTACTACTCAAAATTCACGTCATGTCAGAACACTCAAGAAACCCTTAAAATACATTAAAATAAAAATACGCTAAGAAAATAGCATCCAAACTTAAAGCACAAAACGCCAGTTAACTGGTAACATTATAACTACCAGAGTTTTATTTTTGTAATGTGCATGTCTGAGAAAGAAAAATCGCCCGTGACATCACATGACTGACATCACCTGAGGCCATACAGGTAGAAAGGACCTGTCGATTTTGGGCTGCTGCTGCTTTTGTCCGAAACGACACCACCAAAATAGCCCAGAGTGAGGCACACTGCCGTGGCGTCACGACTGGTGAAGTCGTTGTCACAGACTGTGCCCCACACACCGTTGAAACCGACCTCGACTTGCCCTACATTAGTGGTGGTACCTCCAGTCAACCGAAGCTCTCGGCCTAAAGAGAAAATGTTCGACTAAATTTGTTTAAAAAACACAAGTCGATTTAATGTTAACAGAGGAACAAAAAGAAAGAGTTAGTGAAAGAAAAATTCTTAGAAAATGCTACAAGTGTCCCAGAAGGACAATCTGACGAGATTATGAACAAAAGGGAAAGACTAATAAGTGGCAATTTTAAAACAAACTCTGCTAGAAACGTCTAAGCTTGCGATCTTAACATTTGATACTTAGAACGGTTCTACGCTACTTTGTTTGGTGATGTAGAAATAGCTTACTAGGATGACCATAAAACTTTTATCCTCAGCGTCTGAAAAGTTTTTCGCACTTGTGGTCTATAAACACACACACACTCTCTTATGTCAGTGAAATCACTCACCACTTGTATAGTTGTAGCACAGTGCCTGGGCAGCACTGCTGTAGCCCGTGACACAAGTGGACCAGTTGGAGGAGAAGGAACATTCACTCAGAGAGTTCTCGTTGCCAGTGCAATGGATGCTGTTGACGAAGTAGGCGGCGACACCCTGGGAGATGGGCACAGAAGTCTGGTAGATGGCCACGCCGTACTGGTAGCCCAGGTCCTTGCAGTACACAGAGGCAGCGGCGTCGTCCCAGTTGTTGCTACAGACATAGGACTTGACTCCGTCCGCCAGAACAACAAGAAGTCCATCATCTGACATTGGGGCGGCTTGCAGACCTGTGGATGAAACGTGAGGCGTGGAAATAAGGAGTTATGATGATGTTGATAATAATGATTATGATGATGATAAGGATGATGACTAGAGCCATCATATTAAAAGACGTAATAACTCAGGGATCAGCAGACTAGATTTGGTAGATTACAATGTTTGTATGTCAACAGTGGACAAATTAGTTTTCGTACCTCGCTCCGATGGAGTTTGACTACAAAAAACTGTAGCGTATCTTTCAGTGTTTCCCCATGGGCAGGTGATGTTCTGTTGTTCAGGGCAGTCTAAGAGGGAGGCCTCTCTGCCATTGCAGTTCAGGGCTGTGATAAGGTTGTTTCCGTTCAGGTTACCCATCGAGCCCTTGGGCAGTACACGTGAGTACGAGTAACCTTGGCTCCGGCACACGACCTGTGCGTCCAAGTCGTCAAAGAAATCAATTGCAGATGTTAATCCAGTCCTGATCCCCGGTTAATCTGCACCACGCCAGTGATGGAGTTGTTGGTGTTGTGGATTGTAGAGAACAGACGCACTGTCGATTTGAAAGCAATGGATTTTCTTTTGTGGGGGCGGAAGGAGACATAGAGGTATATGACTAACATAAAAAAGAACGCTGACATTATGTTAACTTAAGAGACAAAAAGACTTTCTTTGCCTTTAAATCATTGTCCTTTTTCTTTGACTACCCTTGGTGCTGGTTTCAAAAGTCTAATTTTAATAATTATGCTTACTTCGAAATGTATTTTATATTGAATATATTTATGCTGTTTACAGTTTAACGAGCAAAATATAAATATGTATATATGCACTGTGTCCTACTTCGCATGATTTTCATTTTTTTTAATACTTCATTTTTCTTAGGTCTCTTCAATTCAAATCAGCAATCAAACTAAGTAAAATTTATTTTTGAGAAATGCATCTAGAGTGGTGCTATTATTCAAGTATGATACCACGGCAAGAACTCTGTAAGAAAAGAGATTTTGTGCACACTACACTGCATCAAAACCTATCATTAAAATATATAAAATACGTCTTAAAATAATCTTTCCTGTCTGTTAAACTCACTGGTGCCGAAACAGCGCACACCGAAGTCGAAGTCGTGGTTGGCACATCTGTCTGAGGGAGGGACAAACAACCCCCAACTACGGCACATGAAAACACTTCTCTCGTAACCCATCACAGATGACCTCAGACATGGACACAGTCCCTGTACCTCCTGGAAATCTGAAAAGTGTACACAACTTTTACAAAGCATTCCATTTTCTTTGTTTTATGAAATAAATGTGATCACTTTACTGAGTTTGTATTAACTTTTGTGCATTCGTCTGATTGATCAAATGCATTTTTTAAAAAAAATCTTGTAATGTGTATTTGTTACATTTTATCACTTAAACTATTTATGAAGACATGCTTAAAGTGTTGTAAAGCATCAAATGTTCTTATAGAATATAACAAGCAATATAATAACAAACAATATAACATGAAATTATATTTATATGTGATTATAAGCCTTTAATTTCGTCTTCTTTTCACACGATTTACCATTGTTTGCAGTCGTTAGGAAATTTACTTTCATATAACTTTTGAAATTAGTAGGACTTCGGTGAATGAAAGTTTCTTTGCTCAAAATCTCAAAAATCTTAAGCTATGCTTGTTCACAGTAAATGATATGAAATGTTGTTGAAAATTTTTTGTCGTACTGTGATAAATTTGCTGTCATAACATTTCCGTCTCCGCATACCTCATTAATTGCCCTCTTTAAACATTGATAATTGTCCTAAAAAGTACGATTACATAAGGATTGTGTCTTTTGCAAGCTAACACTTTTATACACAGAACGAAAGGATGAGACATATGGTGCTTCTCGGTATCGGACTCGCGCAGAACCATACACATGACCATAGATTGAGAAGAGAGGAGATAAAGTTTCTTACCTTTCGAAATTCTCCGTCCACGTAGCCGAGCTGTCTGCAGACCACCTTTGCGGCGTTATCATGGTTATAGTTGTCAGGTACACACACCGTACCCACCTGCCTCCCATACACCACTTGCACCAGACCCTCCTTGTCCGATGTTCCTCCTACAAGTTGTACTACGATTGCTAAGAGATAAGTAAAAACTTTTTCAAAAAAGTGCTGAATTGTGGCGTATTATGTCTTTACAGGTCTATATCTGTTTCACACGTATTACTATTTGATGAACACCCAGTCAGCAAGTTTCTTTGACTGTGTCTCTCTTAAATAAATTTGACCCAATCTCTACCTTCAATTTAATTAATAAATTTGCATACGTTTACAGTGTGTTCGTTACTAATATAGCTCAATGAACTTATATTATTATCTGTATCGGACTTATATAAAATAATATTTCTGCATTGTAGAATTATACTACGTCAGTATTCTCTTTTAATTTCGGCTTTCTTCACCGGAACGTATAAGCCAATCAAAAGACCAAATAGTTGAAATGCTGGACAGGGACCTAGGGAAATAAGGTTACAGGCCAAAGCATTATACTTACTGATGTCGAAACCTTCAATGTCTTGGGTGTTGTTATAAAATGAACTCATTATTTTTGTCTAAATTATTTTATTTTTTCATTAAAATGTCTATCAACTGCAGATGAAACAGGCAATAGGGGAGTAAAGGAACTAAAAACAAACTCAGTATATCAATGCCGATAATCTTAACTCACAGCAAATCAAGAGGCAGACGGTTTCATTTTAAAGAGATCACTTACAGGTGTCACTGAAGCACACAGCACCGACATCAGGTGGCTTCGGTAAGAAAGCGAACATGTTCCCTTGCTTATGCAACTAAAGATGGACGTCTCGACACCTGTACAAGCCACGTTGTCAAGCAGGTATGGACCAGTGCCTGGGTGCGTGAAAGTCAGTGCCACACCACCACGGTACCCCAGTTGTCTGCAGACCACGCCGGCGTCTACGTCATCCCAGTCTTCTGGACACACTCTGCCTCGAACACCGCCTTGACTGACCACCAGTCGGCCGGAGGAGTTGCCGAGAAGCCCTTGACCAGCGTCCAAGGAAAGCCGACGAATCTGAAAATAAAGTAGTTTCTCAAAATAAGGGCAGGCTACCTCTTCCACAGAACGCAAACTATTATTGCCTTTCACTGATCAGGATGTTATCACTTACTATTTCAAACTTGTACATCTTTCACTATTGACAGGGTAGTACTGGACAATACAATCTAGTACCTTGCACTTAAAACAGGAAATTACTTGACAATACAAACACTCTATTAACGGGATAGTTCTTAACAGTAGAAACTACACTACTAAAGAAAGAAGGTGGTAGCGGGGACTCCGTGCCAGCTACAAAGGATATATCACGGCAAGGCAAGACAACAAAACTGGAAGATGTTTACAAAATTATCTGGTAAAGCAAATGCAGCAAGAGCAGTTACAGAAACTTCTGAGTACACAAATTACGTGTAAAATAACAATAAGGTTTAAATGTGGATGTGTGCCAGAGTCAGCCATAAGGCTATATTCCATTAAAGATGCCAGCCCTGTAAACAGACGCTACAAGAAAAAGAACATCTTGCCTGAGAATAGATCTGAACCCAGGGCAGCCAATTATTATTCCATTGTTGAAAGACGCTAACCGCTGCGCCACCGAACCGCTCCTTTCAAACTTGGATTACATAAGACATAAAAATATGTCACATTACATACCACACTGAGGATGGTAAAGTCGCCCACAAGGCTCACACGTACCTGTGCTGAGAGAGCCGTTGAAGCAGTGGACGGAGGCGTAGTTAGAGTAGCTGTCAGAAACCACAGTAACCCTGGAAGGAGGCACACGAGGAGATTTGTGTTTCATTTCCCAAGCATCTGTAGTAGCGGCTGTAGTAACCACTGTTAGAGAACCTTCCATAAGCTCCTACAACATAAATAAGTGGTCACAGCAGACAACAAAAGTAACATATTGCAGTGGATGTTCACTGCTTAAATTAGTCTTTATACGTCGATACACGATAAATAAGATGATCAGACGTCCCGCATTAGGCGGGACAGTCCCGCTTTTGACCTCGTGTCCCGCCTGCTCATCGGGCGGAACGACCAATGTCCCGCTTTCTGGCTTTCTGGCAAGTTCCAAATGTCCCGGTTGTCTTTAAAAATCGGAATACCGTACGCTGATTCGGCGTTCTTTGACGGTTACGACACCATCATCGGCACGTGTCCCGCTTTCGCCCCCGAAACGTCTGGTCACCTTACGATAAACATTACAGGACGCGGAATTTTCCCCCACCTTAAATAGGGTCGAAGGAATTTCAGCCAATCAGAGTGCACGAAACATATGCCCTAAAAGGTCAGTGCAGCTTACTAACTGCTCTGTAATCTGCAAGATTAAAATCGGATCAAACCTGCGGCGTAAAGTATTTAGGTACGAGAAACTTTTAGGTAAACTTTTTGTATACTTTAGTATAAGTACGAAATTAATTCAACCTCTTTCTTTAGTCAGCTAGTTTCTACTGTTTATCACGTGATATTCTTCAGTGTTGTTTGCTGCTTAATGATTACCGACGGGGTTCTGATCGGCTTGTTTTAATGATGAACGTTTATTTGGTCTTAATCTCATTGTTTATCAATAAAACTCTACCTCAGCAACTCAAGACCTTTCCTTTTTTTGGTATGTGGAGAACACAATTCTTTGTACAATATTTTTTTGTACCACTTTATCATGCATAAAATAAACCCCATTTGTTTCATGTTTATATATTTTAATATTTATCTATGTACATATTTTAGTCCAGCGCATACAACGGGTTATTTGAGTTACAGATGTTATGATGCAACATTTTTATTTTCTGCACTACAAAGGAGAGAATGATATAAAGTAGATTATTTGTTACAACAAACTTCATGACCTAAGTTTTGTTTAACCTTCTGAGCACTTATGCCTTATCACATACGTGTATTCCAGCAAGGCTGTCAAGAAGATTTCATTATTGACAGTTACTGGGAGGTACTTGCTGCTAGTGCAATATGACCCCCCATATTAAGGACTCATCAACACGGGTACATACTTTAAACTGACCTCTTGGCAAAGCACGCCCGTGCTCGAACCCCAGCTCCCGACATGCAACTTTTGCTTCCGTATCACCAAAGTTGGAGCCACATGCGATGAAAGTATTCATGCCAATGTTAATCATCACTATGCCTGTGGAGTGGTCTCCCCTCATTAGCCGAACTGAAACAAACAACAAAATATTTTTTACAAATTTGGGAAATCATGCAACTTATGTAATGGTGAGGAAAATATCTGAATGGATAGCATTCTATAATTTATTAAACCTAATTTTGTTAAAAACCTGAGATAAATATCGGTATGGATACCATCTAATTACTGATCAAGCACGCTGCATGAAAATAAATATCAGTGAGAATAATTTCTCCTAGGACTCAAAAGCACGCTGAGTTAAATACTGAACAGAGTATGGAGCTTCTGTTTTAACAAGTACTTTGAAACTAAATGCTGACCGATAATCTCCACATGGAGTTTATTCTAAGAATAAAAGATTCTTTCAAAGTGTCGTTTGTTCGTGTCATCCTTAAACTGTAAGACCCTTTAAGATCGCAGGTAGGAACAGAGCTTTGAGCATGGCGGCGATGACAATGCTCATATTGCGACAACCAACGTGACACTCTGTTACGGAATGGAGCAGTTCAGGGTTACATGCACGCTATGTAAATCCAGGATAATGAAAGAGATATTGGCAAGGAATTTGTGAATGAAATTCCATATTTAATACAAAGTGACATGCCTGAAAGAAATTATCTTTCGAAATGAGATATAAACCCCTCATCCAAGGACAACACATCGGCTAAACTTAAACTGTCGGCTATAGTAGTCACCTTCACCAAAGCAGACGACCCCCGCGTCCTTGCTGTGGTCACCGCACGCTGCCTCTGTCTCCAGCCATCCACTGCTCCGACAGGCCAGCAGACTGGTGTCCGAGGTATCACAGGCGACACTGTCCAGCGCCACTTGACCTGTGCCCGCGCCATAGTAAGATCTCTGCACCATGAAAAAATATAATGCTGCAGTATGAAATTTCTTTCTTATACAACTATAAGCAAATTGCAGAGACAAAAATTTGTTGGTTAAAGCTCTGTTCTCGTGTCTCCATATCTTCAGTATATTTATTAGTATATTATTAGCTAAATAGTTACAATCATTACATTTTTAACGAAAATAAGATGCACATCAGGTCTTTGAGCTGTCATTATTTGGCATTCATCAACTTTATTAACCAAAAACAATATATTAAGGAGACGATTTATTGTTATTACAGGACTCTAACAAATACTAAAATACCAGAGCAGGTTGTCCGGACTGGTAGCCCAGGAGTCTGCAGACAACTGTAGCATCCCTCACATCCCAGCCGTTGTCACACACGGAGTACGTTTGTCCGTCCATCAAGATCTCCACTCGGCCGTAGCTGGAACCTCCGCCGGCCAGTCTTACCTCGGGGGCAGCTGGTAGGTTAGAGTGATGGGGAGATAATTACTTCATGTGTTTACTGTGCCGGTTGATACAAGGCACGCCACTACTATTTTTTTGGTATGTGTATGGATTCAAGTGTCACGTTATATAATTTTATTCTTCTCCATTTCCTTTTTTATGAAATATATTTTAAAAAGGATTTTTGTTATATTGCAACCTTTAATGCATCATCAGTATCTATAATTTTTTTAATAATCTTAGTTTTAATCCGACTCCTAAAAGTAATAAAATACTATTTTGATAACCTACATGTAACCTGCAGGTTTTCAAAGGAATGTTGGACTATGACGTTAAAGATCAACCTGAACTTTTTTTTTTCCATCTATCAGTAGATACAGGCGATGCAAAAACTAACCTGTAAATTTCAGCCTCCAAAACCCAATCAATGAGCGCTACTAACAGTGTACTACGTCACGCTAGTGCGCCATTCACAAAATTTTCAGCTGTCAACACCAATCAGGGAGAGAGAGACAGAGACAAAAAAGAATGAACAACAGTTCTGATTATTCGGATGCTGACAGCCTGCATTTTTCATGGTTCTGAAGAACTGCTACTTCAGCACAATCAATGCAGACCTTCAATGTCTGAATAGCCCAAACTGTCGTTCATTTTCTCTTTCCATTTGGTGTTGACTGCTGGGAACTTTGTGAATGGTGTAATAGCATGACGTAGTACACTGTTAGCGTGACGTGGTACACCGTTACCAGCGCACGTTGATACAGGTGCGAATCACGTACTTTGCATGTGGATGAGTTTTAAAAGCTGAAATTTACACGTTAGATTTATATCGCCAATATCTATCAAAATATGCAATAAAACCGCAAACCAATCATGTTGATCTTTAAAGAAGTAACGAAAACGATAGGGAAGATAAAATAAAGCCAGAAAGGACAGAAAGTCTTAGACATGTATACTTGCATGTAGAGGAGCACAGAACACGGGCCAGTCTCCGACAGTTTTTATCTTGTCCCCAGGGTCCGACGACACATTGCTCCAGACTAGTTTCATTCCCTGTGCAGTTCAGGCCATTGACCCAGACGCTGCGATATGACCGAACTCTATCTGGTCCACCGAACCTGAACGCGCAAAACGTTGGATGAATTCGTGTGCTTGTGAAATGAAAGTATTTTCCTCACTGTAATGGTAAATCATGTCTCCTTCCAAACAGAGTGGCGAAGAAATGAAATTGTTCTATGAACAGCTAGAGCAAGCAATCAAAGCAGTGACCGAGAAGGGTGTCCTCGCTGTAACCGTGGATTTCAATGCGAGGTTTGATACAGAAAACTAGGAGGACTGGGTCAACATGGCAGGCCGCTTCTGCCGCATTGAAACAAGGGACATAGGTTTTTGACATCTTCGTATTTCACAAGACCACAGGCTGGCCCCAGCATATACCATCACAAAAGGTCAAGGTTGGTGACCTGACATTCTCCAGTTGATGAGTCGAATCAGAATCTAGATAGTCTTGCGGCCGAGATGCCTAAAATCGATCATCAACAAGTTAAAAACCTTAAAGAATTAAAAAGCCTTCGATAGAGGTACACTGGGGTGGGGAAGGGGGGGTGTCACGTCTTGATGCAAAAACTGGACATTAGGAAGGGCATTGTTCGAATCATTCAGTCGCTGCCAAGCCTGTTTGGAAACTCGTTGCTGCTCAATGGCAAGGTGTGAGAGCGCTTTCCTACGGCAGTTGGCTAATTACATGGCTCGGCCACCTTGCTGGTAAACGCAGAAGTCTGAGGTTGTAATTCAATTCTATGCATAAATGAATGAATTTATAAGGGAGAAAACAATGGAACGCTTAGGAGTTGTTCTACTATGAATTACTTCCCTTTCACTCCTGAAAAGTCAACCAATCAGGTATTACGTTTAACTTTAGCTGATCAGGCACCATGTCACAGTCGGTTGCCGCTTATTCAATTCAACATGGATTTGTACTCAAACAACCAAGAAAAAAGTTCTGTCCCCTGGCAACCGTGGATGGGCCATTTTCCCTCCTTTTTGTTTTCTCTCTTTAGGCCTTTCGATCTTAACAGGTTGTATGCTTTGCCGCGGCATTGCTGCCCCTGGCAGGGAGCGGTTGGAGAAGGGTAGTTGTAATGTCATGGATTTGTTTGGGTTGGGGCCCACACAAGTGTAGATTGCAAGTGTGCGTGCCTGTAAGAGTAAAAGGCGCCCGACTACGTAACGCCACACATCCCACAGACTAACGTTCCTGATCCTTAGGAAACGCTCTCCCAAACTGTGTATTTCATTTGCATGTCCTTGTCATTACAGTTTCAAAATTTTAGATCTTTCTAAGACGTTACCTTCTTATCGTGATTTCTTTTCCGTATGGCTTACATGGCGAAAAAGTATAAACCAAATTGGCAATGTTCATTATTGAAAAATTACAGATTTCCAAAAAAAAAAAAAAAATCTTAAGCTAGCAGTAGAATTACCTAAATGTATTTAAACTTTGAGTACCAATGCTAATCAGATAACGCTTGCCATCATTTTTTATACTTTGATAAGTAATCTGATAAATACATAAATATGGTTTTGTGTCGACCATTATGTGAACAACTGCTGGCAAGAACCTCTGCGCGCGAATACTTTTTAAGTAATGATTTTGAACGGTTTTTTTTCTCTCTACATAGTAGTATGAGAAAGAAGGATGATGAATACCTCACTCCCCCGCCAGAGAAGCCCAGTTCCTTGCAGACGACACGTGCCGCGGCGTCAGTCCAGTCTGGACCTTCACAGACAAACCCCCACACCCCTCTGTGGCGCACTTCTACCTCTCCCCAGTTAGTAGAGTCGTCGAGAAGACGTATTGAGAAGGCTGATGAGAAGTAAAAGATAGTGTAAATAAATGCTCATTGTCCCTTGCTAGCAATGTGTGCAAATTGCTGTTCTCCGACTGATAGGATTACACTTACAGGAGAGTAAGTCGTGCCCTCGGGTAACATGGGGGATTCAAGGACAACTCAGATGTTGTTTTACCCTCGTGGCCGTAATTATAAGGCGGCGGCAAAGATGCCATAGGGTGAAGAACCATGTTTGCATGATCTGGACATGGCATTGTAACTACAGTAACAAGTCCCTTTAGGTCCCTATGTTGTCCAGAGGAAACGACCTACTCTCGTTTCATTACTACGGCCCATTAGATACTGAGACGTAACATGTTCCCAGCTACTGAAATATGTTATAATTTATCCTTAAAAACACACACATTGTATCATTTTAATACATTCACATGTGTGCAGATGTATATATTTTAAGTTAAGCCACTGTATGTCACAATGATCAACTTTATTGGTCCCAGTGAGCATGGTGAACATGGCAAAGGTGCTCTAATTACAGTAAGTTAAAATAAAAGTAAAATGTAAAGGTAGAACAAGTAGGTGCAAGGAAGGGTTTACTAGCATGTGAAAGGAAGGCAATTTATATTTATACACATACTACAAAACAACAACTGGCATTAAGAATATTATATTAGGATATATTTCAACCCTCAAAACCAAATTCTGTAGGCTCTCGTGATGATGTATCTATTAGTATTTACAGACAACCTGTTCAACACGATGTCCAGGAAGAACAATACATAATTTATGACAAAGGAATACGCGTTTTGGCAATGGAATATTGTAGTCGTTTGGCAGTAGATGTAAGCACTTCATTAATTATTCCATTTATTTTTTAGTACCACAAACTTTTATTGAAAACGCAACAGCTGCTTCAACAAATATGGAAGAGTGCAGAAGATAGATGTGTAAGCCAGGAATAAATGGGGATCTAGAGAAAGACTTTAAAAAAATTATCATGATCAAGATCATGATGAAAAAATCATTATGGTCAAGGTCAAAGTAGTTCATTAAACAAGATAATGTTTATCTAACCAGGGTAGTAATATGAAAACATAATATTCATTTTATAAAAGTATAAAAATGTGACCGCATTCATTGTCATGACAAATATATCTCTTGGTTGAAGGTTAAGTAGAATGTCATATTCCTCTATAACCAGCTAGATGTCACTTGTTAACATGAACACTATGCATGCGGAGGAACGAGGGGTGGGCTTTGAATTGTGAATGAACTGAGTCGATATTGTAAAAAAAAAATGTTTGCTACCTCACGAATAAGTCTGAAATGCATCTGATCTGAACTGTTGTTTAATAGAAGTGTTACTGCTGTAGACTTAATTGACAAAGTAAGTCAACCGAAACGCTTTTAATGACGTTGAATAAAAGTGTGTAAAAGAATGCAGACGGAAGCAAGGCGTTAAAAAGTGGGGTGGGAAGCAAGTAACTGCTTAGACTTGCACTGCTACCGGATGAACAGAGCTCATTGAACAACCACTGGGTTTCGTGTAGTTCCCGGACTTTCTTGATATCACTTTAAAAATGAAAAGGTTTAGCCAAATGTAAAATAACTAAAGTATGAAAACACTCAAGGTAATTGTGGGGTAGGTAAGGGAGAAGACTGGTGTTGACTACACTAGCATCTACACGCGGCGTGAAGACTCATCGAGTCATGAGAGCCAGAGAACCACAGAACGTTCACTGTGTTTGCGGACTGACGCGAGGCACGTGCTAGTCTCTATTTGACGACTTAATTTATGCTCTTGACATTGTCTCTCTCACTCTTTATCTAACTACCTAATGGCTGGGTGGATGCGTTTCGCCAGTATTGTAGATAAACACTGACATTTTCAGATGATGTGTCTTTGCAAAGAATAAAGGACAAAATGTCATCGAACGGTTCATTAAGTTTAGCAAGCGTCTATGTGAAGGTCACAGAAAACCAATGGTTTGGGGGCATAAGCATGACATTTTTTTAATTGTTTTTCTTTGTGTGTGTGTAAAGTACAGTACATTTGTATATTGGTCGAAAGGTGAAAAAAAGTACGAGAAAAGTCAAAAACATGAGAAAAAACATAACACATAATGTAACAAAAGATAAGGAAAAAACAAAAACAAGAGAAACTCAGAGACGAAGAGAGAGATCAAATCATTCAAGTGAAAACTGAGTGACACTCACGCCCAACAGAGACTTGTTCTGTCTTCCAGACTGTAAGAAACAGTTTCGTCACCACACAGACAAACACAGTTAGTAGCCTCCCCATGACTCCTTGGCGTTCCTTCTGAATCTTCTAAAACGTCCTTCACGTCCTCATCCAATCCTTGGATAATAAATCCTGGTGTCTTTTGTTTGCTTGTGTTTTATGCCGTGCTAGCAACTATGGCTATATCACGGCAAATATATATCACCATATCCTGGTGTCTGAGGTAAAGAGCTTCTCTTAGACTCGGTGAAGTTACTGAAGAGGAGTATAACCTGCTTGATGTTCTGCTATCCTTCTTTCCCTTTTAAACTTGTGTCAGTTGTAAAGAACCATTTTCACTGGGCGACGTAGGCGTATCCGGGATATTGTGCAGCGAACATGGTCTTGGCATCTCTCTGTGTGTACAAGACTCATTGAATTGTCAAGATCAGGGTTGCACTGCGCTTAACGTATACAGGGGTCATCTATTTAAGACATATCTCCTTGACTTGGCATTTTAAATCGGACAAAAATCAAAAGTTTTCCAAACAATATTGAAAATTTTAAACTTCATTTTTTGTTGCTGATGTTGTTAAAATGCGACTCTGTGTAAAATGGATTTCTGATCGAAAATTTTATTTCCCGTGTCAAATTCCATACCCAGAACTTGTAGAAAAAGGACGCAAGTGTAGACGCATATTCCGTTACAAAAGACTTTTTAAAAAGCTATGCAGGAGATATCAATATAATCCAACTGAAGCACAGACCAATTAGAGGTAGAGGCACTGAGTGACAGAGGCGATTAAAGATAAAGAAAAACTTGCACCTACACTTTTCCATTAAGTCTTTGATAGTTATTTATTAGAACAACTTCACAAGCGCTTTATACGACTGTACATCCTTCATGTATAATTTACATTTCAAATCACAATACAAGCTACCAAAACCAAAAGTGATATCCAGCATTTCACACGTAAAACCGCACAGTTCAGAAAACGGTACAGAAACCCGCTCACCATTCCGCTCTCGAGAAACACGCTTCCGGACACCAGTATGTGCTGAGAGACCAACAGCACAGATGTCAGGATTGTGCATGGATAGATATATATACTTTGTCAAAGCATTAGCCAATAGGAAAGCTTGGGTTGTATGTTAATTAGGGATATTACTAAACAAACGTGACGCCAGCACAGAGACCTCTTTCTCTTTCTGAGTATACTCATGCCTGTAGGGAGGAATCTCGAAAACAAAAGGAGATTGTTGCCTCAGAGTTTGTGACAAAATATTTTGGACTGAGCTTTACAAAGGCATCAACTACTAAATGTGTAGCCCTGTATACTAAAGAAAACTTTGTTGATTTTTAAATCGTCTCGTTTGGGCAAGGTAGAGACGACGGATGATGTGTGGGAAAGTTTGGTACATATTATATGAACAATAGTTATGACAAGTGTCCAATGCAACGACACTGTTTTACTCGCCCTAAATATCGTAGGTAAAGAAAGTTCTACCCTAAAGGATCAAACACGTTTTGAAAAGTCACGCCTAATGCAGACTGCACACTCAAATAAGATATACACATTTTATTTACTTAGAAATAAAAGTACATTGAAAATCAACGTGAGTATTGCGCACTGTGAGAGAGATCTCTGCAACGCACGCAGCACGCGTGATATCTCACGTACTTCATTTTTGAAAATATAAAAATAGACAAGAAAAAGTTTGGAATGTTCCGACCGAACCATGTGCCATGCTGAAATCACAAAGGAGGGTTTGTGCTGTCAGTTCGTAAAGTATTAGCCTTTAGGTACTCTTTCTTACAGACTGGTGTGAGCACACTCGTTGTTTTCTTGTTTTAGTGGATTTGTTGGGTGGTTATTTTGTTCATTGTCTGACGGCTTGCCGACGGGGGAGATGGATGTTTGGCTGGTTGGCAGTGTTATTGCCCCATGTTTAAACGGGTGGTTAAGGCGGTTAAGGATACCGCACGGTGCTGCGTGGATTGCACGGTGGGGGTGATGTGAGAGCGAGTGCTGAACAGGCGATAGTTTGATTTACCGGGGTAATGAGACAGTTCACATCATTTTTAACTTTTTTCGTATTCTTGGTCCGCATTTGACAGAAACAGCAGCATACAATAAACAATGCTGGGATGGACCGGAAGAAGACTTCCCTTGCAAATGAGCTGCCTGTCACGTTCTGAGTCAGCGTGTACTTGTTTGTGCGTGAATATGCCATAGCCTCGTGGGAAAGGAGCGAGAGACAGCGAGAAAAAGAGAGACATTCAATGACATCTTTCTCCTGAATGATAAATCTCTAATACGCATGCGCCAGAAAAATCATTATTAAATCAGCTACATCGTTGAGGTTTCGAGGTGTGTGTAGATGGGGAGGCAAAGATAACTCTGACACATCTAGCTTAGTTTTGATCACGGTGAAGCTTTTGGGTGTACTCCTAATATTTGTAATATTGCGTTTTCTTCTTTGCAGATATCTTTCATTGTGAAGTCAAATTCACAAGTTTTGACGGACTGGATATGTGCAGACACACAGGATAACGAAACAAACTAGCAAGCAAGCAAACGAACGAAAAAGTCTGAGTGAGCAACTAGCCATACAAAAGGTTAGTTAATAGTGTTTTCATTGCAGCTTAATGTAGTGGAAGCTTTAGAAAAAAGTGTTGGACGACATTAATCAAGGTACAGTTTCCCTCCCCACTTTATCAAACACAGCAGGGAGCTCTATGATACGTGAAGTATAGAGGAAGTCAATACAAATAATATTTAGTCAATAATTATAAAAGACAGTTGGATGAGTTACCGTCCCTCAAAATTAAAAAAAACTGTAGGAAATGATTTCATCGTACCAAAACGCATAAGCTATTTTTTTTTTATCATTTAATTACAACACACTATACAAAGCATACACATCATTACATGCATTCACAAACCTTAATCACTCTTAAAACACATTCATTCAGTGCACAGGAAGAAATAAGAGTAAAGGAAGGAAATATCAAAAGTAGAGAGAGTAAAGAGATCAATAGAGAACTATTTAGAATATTCCAGCTTCCACTACTTGTGCTTCAGTGTATGGCTTCCACAATAACATACATAGGTCCAAATTATTATTTATCATTCTATTATACTTTTCTGAGTTTTCTCTATACTTCACAATCTGCAAGAAACATGTAAAGAGGGTAAACTGCTTTTCCATTTAAATATGTAAATTTAATGTCCTGCTAGCGAATATATTATTTAACACTTTGTCAATACAGGTGTTCTTCACTCCAAATAAAGTCAACTTTTCAGAAAAAAATTCTGAATGATGTATATTTACGAATCATGTTTAATTTTGTTTATTTCTTGTTCATATTATACAGTAACTTGTATGGCAGTTATCCTTGCTACCTATCCATATAAAGAGGAGTTTAACTTTTAGACCTGAAATTCAAAAACACATGGAGAATTTTAACACTTTCTGCAAAAGATTTTTTACTTCCATCCAGATACAATTCTGTGTCATCTGCAAATTGCAATAATAAAAATTCCTTGTCTTGCACTTTCATGCCTCATATTTTCATTTTCAAGCAACACATAGCAAAGGAACGGGAGAACGGATCCAATCGTCTCACTCCTCTATACATATAGAACCAAGAAGATTATATGCCATTCACAAAAATGCATAAGGGTATGACTGAGTAGTAGGTGTGTACCCATTTTCTCCAATCAGGTTTAAGATGTTTAAAGTTCAATGCTTTATTAACAAATCTCCAGATATGTTCTTACACACTTTTTTAAAACCCACAAGTAATAGTAAACCAGTTATTCTTTTACAGTTTGTAAACATTAGCAGGTGATATATATTAGATGTACATTGTCCCCAATGTATCTGCCTTATATGAAGAAACTCTGATATGTGTGAATTATTTTGGGTAATATTTTGTATGAAACACTAAGTAATTAAATTGGTCTCCTGTTTTTTACGTACTATTTAGGATTCATTCTTTTGGAATACAAGAAATGATGTCTTGTCATTGAGTTACTGACAAATAGCCTTTCATGGTTTAGTGAATGTACTAGAAAGACACTGATGCTACTAAAGATAACACTAAAAAACTTGCATCTAAATCTATCACAGCCAGGACTTTTGTTATTCTTCATTATCTGTGGTTCTGTGTGGGCTTCCTTGTAAGTTACAGTATGTGTATAACAAATCATAAACAGCTGAAAGCATTTTGAAGCAATCTGCTCAAAAGACTTGTCAATTTAACATAACAGTTTTAATTCAAAAGTAAAACACTTGCAAGCTTTTTTATACAGTAATTATAAAACTTCCTCTTCACCTATGCTTGGTTATAGAAGTTATTTGAGGGAGAGTGTTTATATGTAAAAATGGAGACCCAGCACATGCATATATATGTACACACACGCATATACATATGCATCACAAAAAAGCAGATAGTTGAGTGGTTACAGAATTGGTGTTTCAGGCCGAAAGTTGAGTTGAATGACAGGATCAACACCCATGTGATGTAACTTGCCCTCTAAAATGTAAGAGTTTATTTTAATGAGCAGTGAACTATATCTACAACCTACTTTAACAGTAGTTATCATGGATTGACAGACAGAGGCACAGGTGAGAAATTCATGCTGTATTCTTTACTGATCATCACAAACACTCTTTTCTTGCCGCTTTTGCACTTTGTTGTCAAATTATACACAACCATATCTTTCCCACTCTGTATTATTACAGCTCACAGTATTCTATCTGTCATAACCATTGAACTCCAATTTTTACATCACATTATAAGTCATTGCATATAGAGGCACATCATGCAATTCTATGCAACGAATGACAAAGAAGACGATAATCTTATTTGATATCCTTTTGAGCCTTGGTACTCTTGCTGATGAAATTTTGGCATCTTTCCTAATTTTTTTATGAAAACGAGAATGGGGGGAGCTAACCAGACACAATTCAATTTGAAAAGAGAATGACTGATACAAAAAGTAAAGAAGAATTAAAATGGGAGACATGCGAACTGTAGTAATTAATAACAGTAAAGAAAACTCAAAGCACTTAAAACAAAACTTTGAAAAATCAGACAGAAAGATATAAGAGACCCAACTTTGTATACCACTATGAAAAAAATCGCGAATTACTAAACTAAACCAACGGGAAACATTAAGTGAGTACTTACTTGACTCCCAAGTGAATTGCAAAGTCAGTGAAGGAACTGAAAGTCTTTATCCTGTCCTCGCCCTGCACCCACTCTGGAACTGTCACATTGCTCAGTTTAGCAAAGATTTCCTTTACTTGACCCGGGTAGTCCTTTGTTGCACGTGTCAAGCACAGAATTCTATTCTCTCCTTCCATGTGTGTGTGTGTGCGAGTGCGCGTGTTAATATGCCTCTGTGTATGCACGCACCCACTTAAACATTGGTTCGTCGTTGCTAGGGCGACAAAACGAATACATTTCCATTCTTCTCATCCTCCTTTCACCTTTTCTAATGAATCAACTACCCATTTCTGTGGGGTGGGCAGGGGAAGTTTTCAATTATCTCCGGAGTCAAAAGCACTACCGCCTAGCTTCGACTCTTCCCCTGAAGACAACACTGTCTCTTGAAAACCGTTCCACAAGATCTAAATATCAGTTGCAATATAAGATGGCGATGTACACGTGACCAAAAGGCGGACTATTTTTAACATCTGACGACATCGGTTTCGGCTTATCATTGGCTAAGAATGTCGTCTGCTCGCCCTGAGTGGTTTGGCGATTAATTGCTTGTGTTTCTGAGTCAAGAAAATAAACATCATGAGCAGATATTGTAACAAATTTTTGTTTGCTTTAACTTTCTTGCATTGAATAATTTCCTAAAGGTGAAATGTTATAAAATCCTATTGCAAATGTCTGTTAATCTGCGGTTCTGAAATTTTGTGCTCGCGGTAGCATTTGCGCTATTTTAAAAAAAAAAAATTTGCTGACTGATTTCTGTGGTCTTTTAATTTATAATTGTAATGCTCTTAGGGTAACATTTGAGGAGATTAGGCTTTGGCTATGCACTGATGCACCGAAATCAAAAACTCAGTGGTAATACTGACATTGACTCATTTTTGACCTAGAAAAAAACTCACAGAAAAAACATAGGACAGCTAAATTAAGCCATCTATTGAACCGAGAATAGTAAGTTAAGTATTTACGACCCTTGAGCCACAACAGTAAATACAACCACGAACTTGCATTACTGGACTGCTTGCAGACGATTTTTTTTCCAGTTTACTACTAAAACGAGCCTGGTGTATACAAAGCTTCCAGTTTTATCACATTCTTAGACATAATTTAATATTTTACCCTTCCCAAATGAAATAAACAGAGCAACAACAGCCATTGTGCAGGTCTGAGTAGTTATGTGTCAGCGTTGAATGTGTCGGATGGTGGACTGACAGGGTCTCTGGTGACTCCCGGCATCACAATGCTGGTCACAGTGTGGGCTGTTTAGATACCAGGTACTTCCAGCAGACTTGTATAATTCCCAGTGCACAGTTTAGAGATTAGTCACTTCCAGTAGACTTGTAATCCCCCAGTACGCAGTTCAGATATCAGACACTACCGTACACCTTGTAGTGCTATTGTGATATTATGATACTAGGTGCTTTCAGTAAACTTGAGAATGATATACCCTAAAGTTTTCGTTGACTAACGGTTTCGTATCCGGCAACTTACATAGCAGTCTATCAATTTGCAGCATTCATTTTAATAGTTGTTGTGCTTCCAGTCAGCGTTTTGTAAACTTGCTTCAGCTAGTCCTGTTTTATCTTCTTTCCTTGGATTCCTCCAACACTGAACAACAATTATATTTAGATGTACACTCTGTTATCATTCATTGCGGTGACCTCCATTGTGCTAACTTGTTAAAGATGACTTTCTTGCTCATTCTTTTGTTCATATAGGTTTGAACATATTATTGTTCAAATAGGTTTGTACATCATATTGTTCACGCTGATCTCCACCTGGCTTGGATTGTCTACTATATTCATCTAAAAGAGAAATTAGCTATCACCGCATTGAATGCTGTTATGTCCCATCACCTCCCCATACTGGTGTTTCGCATCTTGAACTGTGACTTGATCTTCCTGTGCAGTGCATTGCTCTCGTCTTCTTGACGGGCACACGCGCCATAGAAGTCCATTCTTGTTAGTGTAAAGAACTTTAGGTTCGGCTGATGCTGGATAAGGCCTTATTTAAATTGTTGTTGTTGTTATTATTATTCTTATTAAATCTTTGCAAAGAATTCGTACTCCTTTGCCTATAAAGTGATAAAAAAATTGTTTTAAGCTACAATACAGGTGATTTATACATCATAATCCTAATATAATGAGCAATGAATAACATTTCTAAAATAAAACTTTTACAACTATGAAGAATTGCAGTTGACACTAACAACTAAAAAAGGAAATTTTATTTACAGGTGTAGTCCAAAAAGGCCTCCTGAACATCTTAAATGATAAATTTGTATTATTGATAGAAAAAGTATTAGTATGTTATAGCTTTTTGTAAACATTAGTAAATATTCTAGGCACTGAAATAGTATAAACCTTGAGGCTGTCACATTTATTGATACAATAAAGATGACCTATCATAATGAAGTAATTAATCAATAACTAATAACATGCATCATGTCAGAAAAATCATTATTTACAGTTTGTTACTTGCACACAAATACCATACATCAACAGACACTTGACAATGGTGAACTTCATGATTAGCTAACCCACGTGGATGAATCCAAAAAGCGGGAAGAACTTTTGAGCAAACTGCTTTGACTGAGGACAGCGTTTTACAGCAAATTTACATCATTAAATTAACATTATAAAGCCAGTCTGGTTAACAAGAAATACTCTAAAGAAAACCAATTCTGCTTAACAAAGGTAATCAAAGGCTTTATCGAAGACTTAAACCTTTAAGGTGTCATTTTTTTTTGGATCTGCAAAATGTTTAAGTGGGGCATTGTCTCGCTATCGGGAGCATCTATTTTCTGCAGGAAGACGTTGCGAACGTTGGTAAGGAGTTAAATGGCGTCGCCCGATCGAATCACATCTTCGTTCCGCTTTCTGGTACTAAACATCATCTTCTGCGGACTTATCGGGTAAAACAGTAATGTCATAAACCGGATTGCTCAAACCAGGGTCATAGTAAACAATATTCTGAGAAAGGTCAGTGCCTCTGTTTACACTCCCTTGACCGTTCTTTCTTTTGAGCTTGTCGCGCACGTGACTGATGAAGCCACCTGTGCCAAACGACAACAAACCAGGCCTTGTCTCCCCTTCATTGACCAGCCGTTCAATATTCTTTCCACCCCGTCTGCGATAGATAATGACGGCAACGGCGATAGCTATGACGATGACGACAATAAGGACAGGCACGACAATAGCCGCTGTATAAGAGCCGGACTCTGTTTGTGTCAGCAGTGACTGTGTTGGGTCGTAGACTGAGGAAGTCTTCTTGCGACTCCCGGCCGAATGTAGTGTCCGTCACAATGCTGGTCACAGTGTACGTCACACTAGTTGGAGGAATATAAACCCCTGCAAAGACACAAAATGAATGAGAAGTTGATTATTTCTTTCTACAAAGTGAGATGCTTGTTGTTTTCTTTTCTCGTTCTGCATATTATCGATATTTTGTTAGGAGAAGGTAAGGATGAAATACACGAAAACTGCAACTTTGATCCTGCATGTGTTAATCATTATTGTAACGTACTTGTGACGTTACGTCTAGTCTTCGTTGAATTGTGTGTGTGTGTGTGCGTTGCGGTGAGTCTTAATTGATGTGTACGTGTCACATTATATCTAGTCTCCCTCAGACTGTATCACTCACCAAAGCAAATGACACCCGCATCGTTGGAATGGCGACATAAGTTGTTGCCGAAACCCATGAAGGCACAGTCCTGTAGCCGCGTCTCCGTCCCCAAGCAGCCCACGTTGTCTAGCCAGATCCTGCCCTGACCCTCACCGAACCTGTAGGTAGAGTTTGTAGTGAAGAAAGTAAGTGCTAGAATGTCTAATGGACTGCTAACTTCACGTGATACAGAAAGTCTTAGAGCTGTCGGAAGACAGCATGTTCACTGCACACACATACACACACTTCTATATGCGCACATTCTAGCCCTCAAAGCTATTGTTGATCGAGAGTGACGTCCTTTCGCCTAACTGGCTGAGGGGACTTCTCTCTGTAGTTTTATATCGTCCTTCAATCCACGTCGAATGTTTATGCTTCCAACTGACCAATGATTTTTGATGCACTGTTTCCTCTGTTCTCGATTGTTATCACTGTCTATTCCACATCGTTCTTCCCATAGATATCATCCACTATCTCCGTATAGCTTTGCCATCTTGGTAGAAGTTTTTGACTTTACGGGAGTATCTGTGGGTACTTCATTAAAACACTTAACTTTGTAGGCACTGGTGACCATGTGGTTTTCCGTTGTCTAATCTGTGGGCCTATAATTTTCGGCAGCAATACTGCAGAATAGATTTTGGGTCTCTACGCCTCAACGATGTCGCTGATGATGAGTGTGTTTCATAATGGAGTTGTGGTTTTATATCGTCCTGCTCCATGTGTGTTCTGAGTCTGTTTGCGCTCTTTATTTGAAGTGTTGCCTGGATACTCAACTGTGTTGCCCTAAAACTTGTAATGAAGTATTTAGAGGAATATTCATTCACCTTCCCCTGACAGTGAGATTCCTGAAACGTTGCTTTGCCAAACGCCATTGGGGAAAACATAGAGAGCTTGCATATAGTAAGGTTGTGCTGTGGAATCTTCTAACTTATATGATGTTGCTGACCGATTGCTCACGTTAAAGCGCATTGAGCTTGCTGCCAGCAAGGAAGTGCGTGATAGAAGTGCTACTATTTTTTATTATTATTATTGCCGAGTTCGTTGTGTCTTTAGGATTCGCTTAAGCTACAAATTTAAGGCATTTATAATGCTTTTTTAATACCACACGGCATGTTCCATGTAAAAAAAAATTCAAACCATGCTTGTTCTTGGCACTTTGAAACAACTCTTTAAACCACAACATATTTGGGGATATTTGTCAAAATTTTTCACGTCACGTGACTCACGCGGCGTTTTTGACTGCCTTTCCAGTAGCGTAGCCGAGCTGGTTACAGACGACAGTCGCATCGAAATCATCCCATCTGTTGTCGCAGACGGTACCCCACTGGTCAGGTCCCTGGAGAAAAACCTCTACACGTCCCGAGCTGTTAGTGGTGCTGCCCGCTAGACGTAGGTTTGTGATAACTGAAGAGAAGTCTAAAGGTTACTGATGGTTCTGCCACTGCACTTAATTTACACATCGGAAACAAAATTAAAAATATGTTCTAAACCAGACGAAACAATACATAAAAAACAAACTTCCAATAAATAAAATAAAGATGACTCTAACGGGAATTAGTGTTAAGTATAACATCAGAAGGAAAGACAATATCTTTGAAAGTATATTGCAAAAAATGTAGTATTCTTAAGAAAAAAAGAACATAAGTGATGAACTACACAAGTATTATAAAGAGTAATTTGTTTTTAGCAGGAAGAGGGAACATAGAAGAATCAGTAATCAATAAGAAATGTGCTACAATGTAAATACACAGATTGTAGCATGTTTCCCTCACCGGTGTCCTTAGAGAAACACTGGACGTGTAAAGTGCGGTAGTTGCTTACACGACGCCTTGTAGTAGTATTGAATACTATTGTTGAAGCCAGTGGATGTGCACAAAGGTAGGGAGCTCTCATTACCTTGGCAGTTTAGTTGGTTAAACCAGAACGTGTCACCGGAAGGAACTTCATACCTGTAATTAGATCACATTAAAGACAAACCTTTTGTGAAGATGATAGACTTAGGTGTAAAGGAAATCTTTTTTAAACGCAAAGCAAAACCACTGGCAGATCTGTTAACACGTAAAGAAGATAATATGACTTATATGCTTGGGCATAGTTATAAACTTTTAATAACTGATTTATTTGCCTTGCTAAACATACCTTTTCATCTGATTCGCGGAGGTGGGCCCAATTGGAATCATTGTCGATTGAACGGGCAGTAGGCTTTATCATTGTTAGTGAACGATTATTAAATGCAGTGCAAAAGATTAATAAATTTCCACAGGAAGGAAGAGTAGGCTGACCTGTATTGTGACACGACAAAACCTCCCCCGTGTCCGAGACTTCTGCAGGCTGGTCCACCTGCCCGAGAAACGACATCCTGTACACAGACTAAGCCCCACTTTCCGTCATACTGCATCTCTACTCGTCCTCGACTGGTGTCAGTGTCTCCGACCAGGCGATAAGAAATGCCGTCTGCAAGAGGCAACAAATATTGTTTTCATATTGTTTGGCAGTAAAATATATGTTCCCATGAAATTGTTTGATCAAAAAAGAAGCATGGGAAACATCGTCCAGAACAGTCTTAATCGCATGATAACAAAAACAACAAACTGCCGGTGAAATTGGATTTCACAACAGTGGATTACAAGGCGGGTGTTTTCTGTATAGTCTTCGGGCAATCGGGTTATTCTGTATAGTTTTCAAAGATATCGAGAAGATCTACTCCATCATATAATAATTAGTGAAGGGCAACATGACATCAGTTATAACAATGTCGACAGACTCACTGGTGTCGTTGTAGCACAGGACGCCGGCGCGAGGGGCGTAGTAGTCGCACCAGGAGGTTGTGGAGGTCGTTGTGTACTGACAGTTGAACAAAGATGTCTCGTCACCACGACACTTCACGTCCGACATCAGGATGGGCTGTGGTACAGAAACCATGTGCCTATAGTGATTCAGCCATTCTGAAACTGCGTTTAGTGACAGCTGTCTGTCTAGTGAGCGGTACACAAACGCTAGTGTGTCCAGTGACATCGGTGCGGAAACACATTGTGAGTCTAGTGACAGGAACAGAATATGTAAAATGACATTGACAGCACCACATAAACGGGAAGAGAGTATAAAAGTATATGTGACCCTCCACGACGAAATGAGTCTTAAGTCGCGCGGAGCAGTTTTGTGCTGTAGGCCCCAAAAGATGACAGAGCTCAGTTTTGTGCAGTTTCACTTTTCTTTAAAAATCGATTTCTTGGTCATTAAACTAGCAGGTTTCATTAAACTTTCCTTACACAATTTTATTAAACTATCGGTATAAAAGCATGTTCTAGACAAGATTTGAACACAGGACAGCTCTCTCCCCGTGATTGTAAGGGTGGAGGTGTTGACATGTATAAGTGACAGTGGTAAGGAGACACACATGTATTTAGTGTCAAGTAATAAAGAAGTATGTGAATCAAGTGACATTAGCAGCCAAGCCGACAGAAATGCGCGCTCTAGTCACAAAAAGAATCTACTTTGCTTACAAACATGATGACTAAGATTGGCCTAAAAGACTTCCGTTGTCTGGAAATACCTTTGTTAACAAACTGCTCCAATGTGTGTGAACGCCTACAATGCCTATACAGAGACGAATGTCAGCGATATATTTGGGGGTGGGATATATCAAGATCGAAAAAACTCTTTGTGTGTGTGAGAGAGAGTAAATGAGAGAGTAGAAAATACATTTACTACGAGTATTTTCTAAAGCTTTTCTTTTATCTTAATTCATAAGTAGTATATATTCTTTGTTTTAACCTCAGTCGAAACAATAGCAGTCTGTTTTTATGAAAGAAATGTTTAAGTGCTGTTGGTGGTGCAATGTTTTTTATTCTCACCTTTCTGTTCCTGTCCGGAAAGTTGGCAGTATAGGGCACTCCACCGGCAAAGCCCAGCTCCTTGCAGATCACCTTGGCTTCCGTGACCCCAAAGCCTGCGGCACACACAGCGCCCCACACTCCCTCCACCCGCACGTCGATAAGACCATGGTAGGGTTCACCCACGGTGTCCTCCATAACTCGCACTTTAGCACCTAGTCAACATAAATCTGGAGATAAAACTTAGAAGTCCTTCCCCATTTGTCTGAAAACATAAATCCGAAATAGATAATTTCATCATGTAACAGCTGCAGGTTAATGTAGCTATGAGGCACAGCTGGATGCCCAATAGGTCACGTACTCAGATATCTTCTTAAGTGGGAAGAGGGAACCCCGAAACTAAAAAGCTAAGCTAAAAATAGCAGCTTGACCAATCTGTCATATACAGTCCTCATTTCTGACTACTTAACCCTTCTTTTCAAACGCAACGACCTTTTTTTCTGTCTGCCTGTCTCTCAAAGTGCTTACAGATCTAGACTGCAGATTGGTACGCTTTAAAGAACTCTCTCCCGTTAACAGTTTCATGTGCTACTTTTTTCCGATATTTTCATACAAGATGATACCAACATTTTACAATCAAACGAGTGTTACCTATTTTAAAAGTCTTTATAAATAACAAATGAATAATGCCCTATACTTTTTATTATCAAAATCAAACATACAAGTGAAAGTAAAACAAAAGGAGAGGGGACAGTACCAATAGAGAGCATCGAACTCAACTCACCAGTCTCTACGAAAGGTTCGCGGCTGCAGACGACGGAGGCGTATGACTTTGAACTGCACGAGGTGGTGACATTGTAAGTACAGTCCAGAAGGCTCGGTTCGCGGCCTGTGCACCGCACGTGTGTGATGCCGATCGGCGCGTCAACTCGGCCAAAGACGCCCCCTCGCACGTGCAGTCCGTGCGGGAATCCGAGAGATCTGCAGGCAGTGACAGCGCTGTTAGTGTCGAAGTCTTCATCACAGATCAGGGTCCAGGCGTCTCCCAGGTAGACCATGACGGCTCCCACAGAGGCGTTGAAACCAAGGTTAAGTTTGACTGGTGAAGAAAAAACATTTATTACAAAGGAAATTTAATAGCTGCGCGTCTATTGAGGAATCAAAGAAGAAAGGCTTACGCAAAAGAATACGAAAAGTCAATAAAATCATGTTTTAAACAGAATAAATAGACAACATTGCCCTCTATAAGATTAAAATGATATTTGATAGTTGCGAGTCTATTGTGAGGAATGGAAGCAGAAATATTTTCGCAAATGAATACCAGAAACCGAAAAAATTCTTTCAGACAATTAATACACAGCATTTCTTTGTACAAGGTTAATAATATTTGATTTATGTCCAACCTTTCTACGAAATTTGTGTTTTCTATATTTTTATGATATTTGTAAATTTTTACGCAACAGACACAATTATATATTAGGCATCCACTACAACAGTGACGAAATAGCATGTGGCTGCGGACTCACTCTTATCGATGCAGACGGCAGAAGCGTCGTTACTATGACTCCTACAGCCATAGCTCCAGCGGCTGTCGACGACCTCATCATTGAAGCCTGAGTGTGGACATTCGGCCAGTGACCTCTCTGACCCCTTACACCTGACGTTGCTCAGCCAGATGGGACCAGCGCCTTGACCGTAGTAAGCATTGCTCACTGCGTACCCGTCCGCGTAGTTCAGGCTGCGGCACAGGACGCGGGCGTCCTCGTCACCCCAGTCGGTGTCGCACACGGTACCCCAGAGTCCACCCTCAGATATTTCCACTCGACCTGCACCCTGACGATCTCCGCTCACAAGGCGATACTGTATCCCTGCAACAAAGTGTTTAATAGAGTTTCCCATCACTACTCGTTAAAGGTTGGTGATCAAGGTCTTGTGGTTAGGGAATTTTTGAATCGCGCATAAAAGACATTTACAGGCATATATCATTTAGTTGTTCCGTACAATCTGCGGTCGAATTATTGCTTTTACTCTGGAGTCCAGTAGACCGCGTGCGGTCACTCGTCTCGCACAGCTTCCCAAGTAATCCGCCATTCCTTCGGTAAGATTGTAATCCTACAGAAGACATTTGCCATCGATATACCAAAGCCGCGTAGACTTAATCCGATCGAGAAATGTTATTACGCAGGTTTACCTTTATTCAACTGAATATTAAATAAAATATCTCAGCAAAATTAATTGACGAATGTGTTTCCGGTTTACGTTATTCTACTAACCTGCAAACGAAACATGTCAGGTAAAAGATTTTTTTTCGATATTTTTCTGAAACTTTTTACAAAAGTTGCTCCTATGAAATTTGTATGCGTACGAAAATTGTGCGACAAGAACAAAAGCAGTTTTATTAAAATTGTGCTTTGCGTTGTTTCTTTAAAACTGATGATCTAAATAGCCTTAAGGCCTACAAGTGTTTAATTTAGAAAATTTTGTGAAGTTGTCCGAAAAAGTGACAATAGCAAACTTAAGTTGACCAGAAACAGTGGTTACAATTGAATGACAGTCGGCGTGTACTAATACCATGAGAAGAGTCTAAAAGCATACCGGTGTCGTTGAAGCAGACAGCGCCGGCCAGGTCCGCCATGCTGCAGTTGCCCAGATGGAGCCGGTCGTTGAAGGGACAATCCCCGAGCGAGGCCTCACTCCCCGTGCAGTTGACGTCACTGATCCAGTAAGGGCCCCGCTCGCTGGGAAGGCGGTAGAGGTCGTTGGACTGCGAGTGATGGTAGGCGGCGCCGTCCTGATAACCACGTGACCTGCACTGCACGCGTGCATCCACGTCGTCCCAGAAGGTGTTGCAGATGCGTCCCGCCACGCCCAGGTGTGTCACCACCACCTGCCCGCTAGTCTTTGTGTTGTCCTGGAAGTCGAACCTGTACCCTGCAGTATTAGGGTATGTAATTAAGGTTGTTACAGAGGAAATAACGCAGAACGTGATAAACAAGCAAAGGTCAAAAGATCTACAAGAAAACGGACAAACAAAAAGGGAGGCGCGAATACTGGACCTTAACTAACAGACAGGAACAGACCGGTAAAAAAGGAAGGTGGGAGACCAAGGACATAAAAATAATTCTATGGAAACGTAATAAGTTAAAGTTTTCCTCTTTTTCTTGCGAATGACTAAACAAACAAGTAGTCGAGCAGTAAATAACGCATATGATAAGCAAGCAGGCAGATAGGCAGACAGATCTACAGAAACACGGACTGACAAAAAAGTCCTGATCCGTGGACCTCAGACTAACAGACAGGAACAGATAATAAAAAAGGGAGATGGGAGAATAGGACAACAAACTAATTCTTCCAAAACGTTTATACAAATGAGGTTAGGTTCTCCTTTTTTCTTGGAAGTGAATAGACAGACAAGCAGTTGGGCAGGATGAAAGACCGATCGACCAACGAACGAGCAGACACAGAAAAACAAGTGACAATACGAAATAACGCAAGGAGGAGTCGAAGCCAGTAACTTCCGTGGTCATAAAAAAGCCAAACGGTCCCGTTGATGACCAGAACAAGCCTGGCTACCATAATACATTTTGTATTTTTCACTGGGCTTCACTAACCTTCATCAACGACATCTGTACTGTTGAAACAAACAACTGACGCGTAGTTTCCCGACAAACAGCCTCCTGGTCTGAGACAGTCAGTTGAGTCGCTTTCTGTTCCTTGGCACCTCATAGTGTAGTTCAGATTGGTCTTATACAACTTTATTTGGTATGAAAGCGTTCCATAGGCTGAACAGCAGACAGCTCTACCATCAACGTAAGCCATGTCTTGGCAGACTCGCCTGTGTGTTGAAGGGTAGATATTGTACACTACATATTATTCCAAAAATATTTAGCACAAACGTAAGATTTTTGTTTTCCGATTTTCTTCTCTGCTAATGTTGCATATTGTAACTGTGTATTAACAATATCCACAAAATGTCCTTATTATGTCACTGCATCTCATTTTTTAAAAAAAATCCATGATGTGTTAGTACATTAACTTTGTCAGCTCTTTTGCAGTCAAGATGCAGCATTCCGTCTAATGGATATAACGTCTTTTATAGACAATCAAGTTCGATTCCGATTGCCTGCAAGTAAGAAGAATGCAGAACAACATAATTAAAATCAGATGATGTGACACCTTGCTGTGATGTCATCGAAGTCCGTGTCACACAGGTTGTACCACGTGCCGTTTTTGTAGAACTGAACCGGACCCTGGCGAACGTTTCATCATTTGTTGTTCCGATGCGCACTGCAAAGTTTGAGAACGAGGCTGTTGGTACTGCACAGTTTTAAAAACAGCGCTTTCTGCACTGTCATGGTTTAAAATAGGTTTTACATAAAAAAATTAGAAGCTGCTCTGCTTACACTAAAGATTCTAAAGCAATACTCTTGTACTGCACAAAATTTAACATTTTTCTTACCTCTTAAATAATGTAAAAAATCCTCATTTTTGGAGTTCTTTTTCTGCTATTTAGCTCTCACCTTAAGATAGCCCTGTTTTAGTATCCTGGACTTGTTTTTAGACATATTCTTTAAGATAACTATTATAAGACACCTGTTATGACTCCTCATTTTGTTTTTTCCTCATGGTTCTATGGCAATCCTTATCAGAAACAAATCTATGTGCTCAAGTTAGGTACAGGATACCGACTGGGTGGCAGCTGTGTGTGACCTTCTGAGCATGCGTACACATCGGTCGAGGGTGCGTTGTATGGTACCTAAATGGAATAATTTCTCTCGAGGTAAATGGGAAATAAACTTAGCTAACCACTTCTTCCAAATAAACAGAACAATAAGTAAACCAACCCTGATCAGGGAGGAATTCACATTAAGAGCACAGGAGGAAACACTTCTGCCCCAGCTTACCATCACCATAACAGACGACTCTAACAGGATAGCGCGTGCAGTAGTACGTGTTCTCTGCAGTTTTCCAGCCTGAGTGCGGGCACTCATCCAGCACAGCTTCGTCTCCCTTGCACATGAAGGTGTTCTGATAGCTCTTGTCGGGAGGGTCTGGATAGCTTCCCAAGTAATCTATAGATCCTTCCGTAAAACCGTGCATCCTACAGACGACTTTTGCCCAGGATTGACCATATCCGTACTCACACACAATACCCCAGGTACCATTGACCTGCACCTCCACGCGTCCTTTGTATGTGGAGTTGCTGCCAGCCAAACGGTAGTTAATACCTGGACAGAGTATGGTCTTCGTGAGGAAAACACCTTCACACATTCCAAGTGTACTAAGGCTCAAAATTTCTTAGTAACTCTTTTTTCGTAGTGCACGATGGAATACAATATATAAACAAGCAAATTAAGTGCACATGCTGGTGACTAAAAAACAAAGGTAAATGTTACAGGGGATTGAAAGAAGAAGGCGTAGACTTAATGACATGTACAAGACCATACAAAAAGTATGATATATTAGTAAAAATATAATGTTATATATTTATATAAATCTACAAATATAGATTAAAAAAATTATGATAAATGTTTCAACAGTTAAAGACAATTTTGTCATCAGAACAGCAGCAGCAAATATCTACTGGACTAGGTTTTTTTCCTCTGACCTTCTATGTCTGAACACGTGACTCCAGCGGAAAGTTGAGTAGAGCACTGCGACACGGCAGCCAGGGTCTTGGGGCAGTCTCGCAGAGAGCGCTCCGAGCCGGTACACTGTACATCAGTCATCCAAAATGGACGATTTGAGACATGATGCTTAAAAGCCTGACCCGTCAGGAAGCCCAGCTCTCTGCAAAACACTCTGGCATCGGTGTCGTCCCAGTTGTCGCTGCAGATGCTGCCCGTGATGTTCATGAAGGTGACTTGCACCTCGCCCGAGTTGTTAGCGTTTCCGCCGTCCAGTGAGAACGTGTAGTCTGAAGTAGAAAAACCAGAAAGATTGTTTACAGTAGTAGTTCATTTCGTTTATGTGATTAGTACGCTGGGATCAACATAAGCTCGACTGAATTTGGAGGAAACACATGTTTATGACGCAGACGTATGGACACATTTTTGTCATGATGAAATACGGAAACTAGGGTTACAGATAAAAATCATTCATGTAATGCAAATATATAGAAACACGATGGCCACGCATCTGGAACCATATAGAGCTGTGGAACTACGGATTAATTGCAGAAATTGGGAAACATCTTTCACGGGTGACCTCAGAAAACAACACGCCAAAAATATGTTTGCTGAGATATTTTAACTATTCAGGAGGCTTGGACCTACCTGTAGGATTAGGTCCGTTGTAGCAAGCTACTGAAACAACGTCTCTCGTGCAGTAATTAAGACTTTCAGGAGGGCTGTGACTGCAGTTAGTCAATGCCTGCTCTCTGCCCGTACACTGGAAGTTTTCGGCAATAGGGCGGGAATATTTCCCAAAAGGGCTGCAGCACAGGTGGTAGCCGTTGTTGTACCCGAGATCTGCATGCGACAGCTGGCACGACATGACGACACTCACAGGTTAGGGTTAAGGGTCAATTGAAACAATCCATCTTATTTAATTTTTATTAAGTGGACTTATCAGCTTTCTTATTTAATAGATAAAGCAAAATAAAAAGACCCCGAAATCTTTTTATATATTGGAGAAAGTGAAAAAAATAGATTGCAATAGAATGGAAAAATGACAAGTAATGCAGGCATACTGAAACGTGTTACTAATTTACTATTATACGTAGACTGTACAAACTGCATTGCTATATAGGACCTACAATATACTTTAAGTGTTGACAATTATAATCTGGATCCCGAGACTGCGGTGGGTGTCATCACGTGACATGGGGATATGCTGCTTACCGGTGTTCTCTCAGTCCAGCCGCCATCACAGATGGCCCCCCAGCGTTTGTTGTAGTAGATGTGCACCTCTCCCATAGAGAGAGAATTTCCGGAAAATATACGTGCTGCAGAGTTTTGTGGAAACGAAAAACATGAAGACCACATTACAATCAAAATTTAATTTCTGCTACTCTTGGAAGTTGTTACGTTTTCTCTATGATTACTATTGTTAACATACACAAATCTACAAAAAATTAAAATATCGTTACTGTTGATGATTGTGAAAACGACTTCGACTCTTAAGAAAAATAGAAGGATTGTTTGTATACACGAATCTATGTCTGTTTGCACGTTTGTGTGTGTGTGTGTGTGAGAGAGAGAGAGACAGCATGTGGTTCCAGAGGAATAAAAAGAAGCAGAATATTGTAATAAGTGTATAAAAGTACTGCATTTTTTAGTGTTAATGCAAACTATTACAGCCGCGGTTCTCAAACGGTGGGGCGCGCCCCTTGGGGGGGGGGGGGCGACGTGCTTTCAAGGGGGTCGCGGAGGTGGTCATTTTTAAAAAGTTTCATACCGGTATTGGTAAAATTAGCTTACATTGCCGGCTAAGGGGGGCGCGTGGACGTACCTTTGTTCGTCGGGGGGGGGGGGGGGGGGGGCATCACAAGTAAAAGGTTGAGAACCGCTGTATCACAGCATTACATAATTCAAAAAGCAATGGCTGTTACGGCTACATTACGTTCTTGAAATGTCTCCGGCCTCATATAATTGCCTGCATTAGCAAAGCACTTACCTCTAGTATCTTCATCATTAGAAATATGCAATGTGCACTATATATATATAGCATATATAATTACGTGGTCAAGTACTTACTAGTGTTGTAGCAGATGACATATACATCCCGGCCACTTCTATCACTGGCATTCCAAGTATTCGAACACTCAAACAGACTTTGCTCATAACCTTTGCAGTAAATGCCGCTCATCCACACCTAACAAAGACAGAACAAACTCTAGTTATTTCTTCTAACTCTGCATGTTTCATAACTCATCCCAGAATTCAGCTGTCATAACTTCAAGAAGTGTACGACTAGGACAGCTTGCACGTAAGACAAGTATTTTGAAGTATATCTGAAATATTAAACGCCTTCTTTAATACGATATAAGCTATAACCCTGGTGTTAAATAATTTCTTGATTCAATTACTCAAAAAAGAGAATATAATTATTTCCAAGCAAATCTGCAATCATAATTTCACACGATTTTAGCCAACCATGCTTTACAAAGCTACAGCTCCAGAAGATTGTCCGGCCCTCGTTGAGGTTAAGAAACATCTGCTATAGATTATTAGCTACTTGTCTCATCCAGGAATCGTCACCACTAGGTTGTTAGGTATTTATTAAATAGCATGTATATTATCAGAGTACTCTAAGTCGTTTCAGAAAGACTAGTTGATATATCCCGTACGACTTTATTAGAACTTGCTACGTGTCTTTCCTGTCGAAACGCTCTAATTAAATTATTCATCTACTCACTTGGCCTGTAACGGTATCTCTTCGCATGTTCACGGGAGCGGTCTGCCCACCCACGAATCCAAGATGTCTGCAGGCAACGTCAGCATTTGTGTCCGAGAAGTAGTAACTGCTAGTGACCCGACCCCACTGATCCTCATACATGACCTCCAGGCGACCAAAGTTGCGTCCGCCATCCGTGAGCCGCAGCTTGATGTCTAAAAGGGAAAGTGATCTTGATAATGTTGTTGATTGATTGATGATGATGATGATGATGATGATGATGATGATGATGATGATGATGATGATGATGATGTTTAGTTTTCAATTTTTATTTGTAGTATCTGTGAAATTGTGCTTGTATTTCAATTTCGTATCCTTGCTGGACTATAGAGTACGTTGTTCTGGTAGTAACTGATAAGTTCAGCTATTCGCCCTACTAGGCAAACACCACATTCTCTATAGCTTCTCTCGAATCTACGTTTGTCCTTTCTCGTCTATTGTACGCTTATTCCATTGCTCCTTCTTCCCCTTCACCACCTTCACCGCCGCCGCCACCATAACCACGACGACGACGACGACATTTTTATGTAAGTTGATTCTATTTTGTCTTAGCAAAGAAAAGTGGAGAATGGGAAACAGCCTGACACTAATATAGCTTCCTACCCGATATACGTGAACAAAGGACCCCGGCAGCCACACGCCTCTCCGAGCAGCCAATGTCGTCGCTGCTGTCCTTAAAGGAGCACCCTGCCAGCGAGGACTCCTGCCCTGAGCACTGGAAGTCGCCGACGAGAATGGGGGTTTCTAGAAAAGAGGTCCAGTTAAGAGTTTTAGTTTCGCGAGACGCATACTGAAGGTCATGCGTTAAACAACACAAGACATTTCAAAATTATTTGAAGGAAATATGTAATGACACGCAGGACTGTGTGTTCTTAGCCCGGAGAACATACCTGGGACGTTGTTACCGTAGAAGGTGACGCCGTGACTGTACCCAAGACCCCGGCAGGTGGCGTTAGCGTCACGATCGTCCCAGTTGCTGTTGCACACCGGGCCCCATAGTCCGTAACGGTTGACCTCCACCATGCCGTAGTAGCCTTCTGGTCCAGCAAGCCGCACTGTCAGTGCTGTCAACAGAAACATCTTTAGCTCTTAATAAACGATGAAAGGCATTGATCTTGCTGGGACGTGACTTGAAAACACTATCATTACAATAATGTGTGAGTGTTGTCAGTGTGTTTGTGAAAGAAATAGAGAACGAAAGAGAGATTGGGGTAAAGAATGAAGGAAAGGGACCACAAAAAGTTATGAATAAAAGTATGCACGTTTAAAGCAGTTTTGGAATAAAGTCTACAATCTCAGTTCTATTTGACAATACTTGGTCGAGACAAATACAAATTTATATACCTAAAAGGAAAAAAGACCAGTAAAACATGAACATTATATTCATCATCTACATACCACACACCTAATCAGCCTTGGTCCTTAACTCACTCTGTTCTTGGAGTGAAGTATTAGAACACAGGACGCTGGCGTATTTTCCAGAAGGGCAGACAACTGATGTGCTGACATCGCAGTCCGCTAGTGTAGCCTCATCACCCCGACATCTGTTCACCTTGAAGCCGATTTGTCTGGCATCGACTGGGCCCGTACCCAGCGGTCCAAGCGCAGAACAACACTGAGGGCGCGCGTACAAGAGTCCCAGGGCCCTGCAGGCCACCTGTGCCGCCATCTGGTCAAAGCCCTGGTCACACACGGCTGTCCAGGTGTCATTGGTATAGACTTCCACTCGCCCGTAATTCTCTTGTCTTGTCCCCGTTAATCGGACTAAAACAAATATCAGAGTCTGTTAGCTAAGTTTCAGATTTTACAAAAGTTTTGTTATTAAATAACTTAATTAATACAGATTATAACTATAATGGAATTTTAGCGAAAACAAATTACTAATGTATATAGAAATGTTTTACTCAATATTACATTTATGAGACTATTTGACTATTGGCCCCTTCAAAAGCCATTGGTTAGCTTAAGAGTTCAGATGGAAAGTGAAAGAACTAGTCGGCGCTGGACAGTGTAGTCAGCAGTGGTTCCTGATTTCTGGCTTCTATAAGATACTCCTCACCTGAATCATTAAAACACTGCACTGCAGGACCGTAACTGGAATACGAGCAGCGTGTATACCAGGAGGCGAGGCCGTTAAGTGACAGATCGCAGTCCCACAGGGATTGAGAGGATGCCGATCGAGTGCAGTCTACGCGAGTAAGCAGCAAGTAACTTGAACCCTGTCAAACAGAAAACACCAGTATCAGTTGAACCCTGTCAAAGGGGACGTAAGAAAACCTGTATTAGGTGAACCCTGTCAGACAGTAAAAAAAAACCCCACCTGTATCGGTTAAACTCTCTCGGACAGACCACACACTCACAGAACAGTTTTAGAAAATGAATACTGTATAAGCCTATATTTATGTGTGCAGGGTCTGTACTAAATACAATTACAACACATGCAGCCTGCACTTTAGGATGTGTTCGTGTTTCGAGCATGTTGTCATGAAAGTGTACATAGTGATCTAGCCGATTAAACAGACCAGGCAGTAGATCACACAGCCGACCATTAAAGGTTTAAAGAACACGATGTTTGCTTTGTTTTTCTCCCGGCACATGTCCTTTTTCAGTTCTGGTTGTGTGAAAATGTATATTTGTGCATTTAATTTATTCATTGGTGCATAGTAAGTTCTAAATAATATATAAACACGTTTAAATAACGCATGGAAATATACTTTAGCGCATAGTCAGTAGCCTGTAGTGTATAAGCTGCCGTAAAATTATTTCAGTACCATAGAAAGTACGGACGATGTTTAGATAATAGCAATTATTGCAAAAAATAATAGTTAGCTTTTTAATAAGAAAGTATTTTGCCTACATGTTGATGCAATTTTGTACCTTTTTAGTAACACAGAAAGTAATAATTAATGTAAATGCTTATTTTAATGTATAGAAACTATTAGGGCATGATCCATCGCTTACTTTGCGTACGTTGTATAGTTAGTGTATTGGTTCTAGTAACTAATACTACAATAAAAAGTGAGACTGTCACCTGACCTGTCCGTACGAGCCTGCGCCAAGGAACCGTCCAGATCTGAACCCCATGCTTTTGCAAGCCACGGCGGCCTCCACGTCAGGTCCAACCATCGCTGCATATCGAACCGCTGTTGCCATAGTCCATCGACACCTCCACTCGACCCGTCGTCTGTGTGCCGTTAGCCAGAAGGAACTGGGTGCCTGGGAAGATAAGAGGAAGGTAAATACACGAAGCAGCTTGTCCTCTTCGGGTGCATCAAGGTGGGCGAAACAAACATCACCTTTGCGTCTTCCGTCAGGAACCTGGGATTCATTATCATAGCAATCATGAAATTACAGCTGTCTGTCAATTATGAGCTACACAAGATCAGCGCCATCCGTTACATTCTGTCACATTCATTCTACCAACACTTTTGTCTGTGTGTTTGTTTTATCCAGACTTGATTACTGCAACTCCTTGCTTGCTGACTGCCCTGGATACCTTCTTCACAAACTCCAGAAAGTATAGAACTCTGCTGCACGTCTGGTGCTTAGAGTTAGGAAACGGGACCACAGACACCTTTCCTTCGTTTTCTACACTGGCTTCCACGCGTTCTGGCATCCAGTACAAACTGTCCGTGCTGTGCTTTGATTTCTTTGCTGGCACCTGCCCTGATTATTCTCTGAACTGCTCTGCCCTTACATCTCAGCTAGACAACACCGCTCCTCGTCTGATGATCATTTCCTTACTCTTCCTATCACCAAAACAACAACATATGACCAAAGGATTTTTAGTTATTGTGCCGCGAAACAATGAAACTCTCTCCTTTTCCATATCCGCCTTCTATCTACCATTGAATCCTTTAAACGGGCACTGAAAACACCGTAAACATTACTCCTAACAACCTTTCCCATTATACTAGTCTTTTTCAAACCCTTCCTTTTGCAATATTTTGTTACTCTCATCTCTTGCTCTTGTTATTTGGTTTCTCTTTGCGTTTGCTGTATTTGATTTTATTCTTTGTTTAGTACGGTTATTTATTCTTTTATAGCTCATATGCTATTTGTGTTCCTGTCCCTCGTATGCTATCCAGGTTTCGTTCTTGTTCTTAAGCGCTAAAACCATGCTCCTTAGGAGTGTGAGCACGCGCTTTACAAATTTGGCTTTTATTACTATTAATAATATGATGAAGGGGTAGGGGGCACTACACGAGGGGCTGAAATAAGGATCTTCGAGGAATACTTTGCTGTACGACTGTTGGACTGTGTGGTCTATTCCATTTACATTACGGACTGAGAAAAACCCAAAGCTTATTAAATTGCATCATGTTCCAACCATCAGTCCCCGGTCGTCAACCTCTTACCAGCCTCTCTGTTGCAGTAGACAGCGGCGAGTCCGTAGGTGTTGCAGTTGCTGACGTTTCCGAAGACGAGATTCCGACACCGGGTGAGGTGAGACTCGCTGCCGTCGCAGTCAATGTTGGACAGCCAGCGGAGCGAGGACCTGTCGTAGGACTTGTCAACCACAGCCCAACCCCCGGTGTAGCCGACCTCTCTACAGATGACGTTGGCGTCGTTGTGGTCGAAGCCGGATGGACACACGAAGCCCCAGTAGCCCATGTGCTGCACTTTGACCCGTCCATAAGTTCCTCTTGACGCGGTGTCTATCTGTACTGTGTAACCTGTCGACGTCAAGGCAGTAGCAGGGTATCAATTGTTATGTTGCAGTAAAATGTCCTTCAGCCATTCTGGTTAAATTATAGATCAGATATTTCAGCTGATATCTTACCCCTGCCGGGTGGAATGCTGGAGCATACGACGGAGGCATATTTTCCAGACAGGCAGTATGTCCTTGTGTCGTAATAACAGTCGCTGAACAGAGCCTCGCTGCCTGTACACCTGACACCGGACCGGACGATAGGCAGGGACTTATACCCGAACGCCGAGCAGCACAGGTGGATGCCGTACGGGTAGCCGAGGTCACGGCAGGCCACGCTGGCCTCGCGGTCCGTGAAGTTGTCATCGCAGACCAGCCTGTATGTCCTGGACGTGGTGTTGATGGGCACCTGTACAGCCCCGTAGCCCGCATTCTCAACTAGTTTCACTGGGGATAGAGAAAAGTTTTCAGATGAGGATTTCCATGGAACTGTCGCTGTGCTGTAGTGTCACTAAAATGTACATATCAGTGGAACTAGTACTGAGTTCTGATGCTACTAAATATTATCACTGGCGCGAACCGGTCATAAAAGGACCAGACGGCCATCCATCCAGCCAACCAGCAAACCAGTCTGCGGAACGCTTAAACTACAACCTGCAAGTTGCAAGTATAAATAAAATATACTGTTGCTAATATGATACTTTTTATTTTTAAATTATTTACTTTTTATACGACGAAAACTCACTTTATTGATTGAAGCCTTTGGTAAAGATGGCTTCTGTTTCTAAATTTCTTACATAATGAGCATATTAACACATATCTGCACAAATTATCTTAATTGTTGCTTGCAGTGTATTAAAAATATAACATTAAATATTAAGCTCAATGTTGAAAGAATATCAAAATTTTGATTAATAATTCTGGACCATGACCAGCCAGTTACAATAAACTGCTAAACTGTGCATGCATGAAGGGGTGCAAACAGACCCAAACCTCCAGGCTTTTTAACCTTTGTTTTCTACAAAGTCATCACAGTCTTATTCAAAAAGATAATGACCACTTTACAGTTCTATGCTTATCTCATATCTAATTGCAGATAAACAACTTTTTTTAATGATGACTATTTACTTCTAACACAGATGTTCAAAGCCACAGATATTTGCAATGCTAAAGACTTAGATGTAAACTGAAAATATTTTCAGAAAGTCTGATGACACCTCACACACAGGGCAAAGACTGGAAAAACATGCCAAAAATACAGGTAAATAAACTGATACTAATGTGTATTGTTATTTAGGCAATGGCTTTATCCGGTATATTGGTGTCATGCTTAAGTAATGATGCATTGTGTCTATTATATAATTATTAACTATTGATAAATGCAAAACACATAGGCATAGCAAAGTGATAGGCATTTATTGTAATCTATATCTATATTTATTGTAATGCAAATAACTATAACATTATGGAAATGTTGATACACTAATGAAACCATTTTAAATGTATATAGAACAATCAAGTAAATAATGTACATGCTACAAAAACTGAAAGATAAGAGAGTAATCAGTCACTCAATAAGTAATCATCACCTGAACATAAAAATACACAAGATATTATCAATTACAGACACACCATAAACAAAAGACTGTGCTCTATTTTATTACAGAGCATGTAGCTAAAGGTATTTTCAACACTTCTTTTCAAAGTAACAAAAATTATTTGAACATTATGCTCATTTATCTCAGGTGTATCATGGGTGTTTGAGTCCACCAGCAGTAGTGAGATAGTAAACACTTTACATTAGCTATACATATAGATTAAATTACTCTCATTTTTTATCCCTATATACATATATCACATTATTAGAGGTAATTTATCATTTAAACATTAGATTGTTTGACATCTGTTACTTAGCAAAGGAATAACTACATGCTTCTAATTAAAGACTATTGGAGTAGAGAATATATCTTGTAAAATATAAGCTACAGCTGGAAGTGGAGCACATTACTTCATATCATACTTAAATAACAACAATATTCATAGTATGACACAAATATTTTAGTAAATAAAAATTTTCACCTTGACAAAAAACTCCCAATCATGCCTAATACATTTCTGGATTCCATCATTGTTCAATTTCTGAATAAAAAAAACAGTTCTTTTCCTTCTGTTTGCTGTGGTCACATACACACCAGTAGAAAGGTCTGTGATAAATGTGAAGAACCCATGTATTGTTAAACTTAAATTGCAAAAATAAATATAAAAATACATAATTTAAAAGCAAATATACATACAGTATTAGCAGCCATTACTTCTACTCAAATTTTAGCTAATACAGAATTCACCGCAATATTCATATTGTATATTGATATATATATGCATATTATAAATATTGTAATGTGCAACTTTTATATCAAAACTTTTATATTAGGAAATAATTAGTCCTCCAAGTGCAAGTATTTTTATTCTTTAAAAACACTTCAAGACAAAATCATCAACAACATCAAGTGCAAATTGGTTGATAGTGTTTAACACCATGCCAACAATTAAGGCTATATCATGGCATCCAGTGCAAGGTGTTAGTGTACGTTAAATATGTTAAATATCCTACCTTTGTCTTTCGGCTTTTTTTTTTTTTTTTGGTCCACAGATTTCGATGTCCTGTCGATCCCAAAGTCAACCGATGCGAAAGGTACGAACTGATAAGACTGGATGTTATTCACAGACATCTTATTCACTGAGACACCATTCATTGTGTTGAAATGTTCGCAGTGACCGCCACTCTCTGTCTCAGCCTACGTCGTCTGCTAACGTCTCGAAAAGAGATCGCGGTTACTCGGCGGAAGAACACAACTGTCGATTTCACTGGACTTTTGATTTTCATTAAACAGCGGCAACCGATGTAGTGCTAATAACTGGTAATTAAGCGAGGAATGAATAATTTATTTCTTCTGTATTGCTCTCGTGCGATGCAATCGTAACTAAATATACTTTTCGAATGTTTCAGATTAGCCAGCGACACAGCCTTCTCACTGCTGTCACAGCCTTGACTATGTCTCTACGCATATTCTTCGCTCCACTTGTTCTTTGAAACCCACTCTTATCACGTTGGGCAGAATAGATTTGGTATCGTAGTAAGAGAAAACAGGATATGCAGCTATTACAGCAGTCTGAGACAAATGTTTTAGTATTATTAAACCATGCGTGTATTTTATAGAAGAACCACCTGTGTGACATGTCAAGACTAAGTTCACGACATTCTGAGTCATGTGATCTTCATGTCCACACGATGTAACTCACTGACCTTGACCCGTGCACCTCACTCTTGGGATGTAGGATGGGGACGAGCAGAAGCTGTAGCTGACGTTGAAGCTGCTAGCAGGACATTGCCATAGACTGGTCTCTGAACCTCCTGCAACTGTTTACATAAGCATCCTTGTAAGCCAACAGTCAGTTGACTTTGAGAAGGTAAACTATTATGACCTAATTGTGTCTATATAGCGCAACAAATCGAGTCTACTGCTGAATCACTGTGATAATATCATGACTTTAACAAAGCAATTACTGTCCTGTAGTTCTTAAAGACAATTTGTGAACTGGTAAGCGACCTGTGCTATTACACAGCCACATACAGACCTAATCATATAATGGCTTGAATTTCATCAGTGACAACAGTTAGATTAAGAGTTCTAGTTTTAAATATCGAATTCCGTTCTACAATTAACAGTTCATGTCAAATCACAAAAGACCTGTCTGAAAACTTCAAAAAAAAAAACCCAAACAAACCAAAACCACCATCAAAAATACATTAAATATACAAACATTCAGAAAATAGCATCAAAAGCAAAAACAGGTAACGACAGTAAAGCGGTAACACGACCAGCATTTTATTTTTTGTAATGTGCAGGTTTTTGGAGGAAACGTCACGCGTGACATCACATGACTGACATCATTACCTGAGGCCATACAGGTAGAAAGGACCTGTCGAGTTTTGGCCGCTGCTGCTTCTGTCTGAAACGACACCGCCAAAATAGCCCAGAGTGAGGCACACTGCAGTGGCGTCATAGTTGGTGAAGACGTCGTCACAGACTGTGCCCCACACACCGTTGAAACCGACCTCCACTTGCCCTACATTACTGGTGGTACCTCCAGTCAACCGGACCTGTAGGCCTAAGGAGAAAGTGTTCGACAAAAATTTGTTTTTAAAAAACATAAGTCGAGGTAATGTTATCATAACGAGGAGTGAGAGAAGAAAGAGTAAGTAAAACCTGCAAGGCAGTGACACAGATGGAAGGACAAATTGGCGAGATTATGAAGAAAAAACAGACTAATAGACTTAACATTTGTTCCAATATTCAGAACGGCGCTACCCTTCGGGCTTTTTTTGGTGATGGAAAAATAGCTTTGTAGGATGACTAGGACACTTTTCTCCCCTGTCACTCAGCTTTTGATAAGTGTTTGCACTTGTGGCGTATCACACACACACTCTTATGTCAGTGAAATCACTCACCACTTGTGTAGTTGTAGCACAGTGACTGGGCAGCACTGCTGTAGCCCGTGACACAAGTGGACCAGTTGGAGGAGAAGGAACATTCACTGAGAGAGTTCTCGCTTCCAGTGCAGTGGACGCTGTTGACGAGGTAGGCGGCGACACCCCGGGGGATCGACACAGAAGTCTGGTAGATGGCCACTCCGTATTGGTAGCCCAGGTCCTTGCAGTACACAGAGGCAGCGGCGTCGTCCCAGTTGTCGCGACAGACATAAGACTTGACTCCGTCCGCCATAACAACAACAGGTCCACCCACAGACGTTGGGGCGGTTTGCAGGCCTGTGGATGAAATGCGATATGTGAAAATAAGATGATGATGATGATGATGCTGATGATGATGATAAATGATGATGGATGATGATGGATAATTGATGATGATAAAGGATGATTATTGATTTATGATTGATTGATTGAATGATGATGATGATGATGATGATGATGATGATGATGATGATGATGATGATGATGATGATGATGATGATGATGATGATGATGATGATGACGATGATTAGAGCCATCACATTAAAAGAAACAATAACTTAGGAATCAACATGTTAACATTCTAATGAAAGAAGTCTTCAGCGATTCAGTCTTCATCTTGACATTTCGTAAATTGCAATAGTTGTACGACAACAGTGGACAAACTAAGCTGAAATTTGTTTCCTTACCTCGCTCCGATGGAGTTTCACTACAAAAGACTGTAACATATCTATCACTGTTTCCCCATGGGCAGGTGATGTTCTGTTGTTCAGGGCAGTCTAAGAGGGAGGCCTCTGTGCCATTGCAGTTCAGGGCTGTGATAAGGTTGTTTCCGTACAGGTAAGCCATCGAGCCCTTGGGCAGGACACGTGAGTACGGGTAACCTTGGCTCAGGCAGACGACTTGTGCGTCCAAGTCGTCAAAGAAATCATTGCAGATGTTAATCCAGCCTGATCCCCGGTTAATCTGCACCACGCCAGTGATGGAGTTGTTGGTGTTGTGGATCGTATAGAAAAGACGCACTGTCGATTTGAAAACAGAGGTTTTTGCTTTTTTTTCGGGAGGTAAGTGGGAGGCATATAACTCATATATCATAGAGCATTATGCTTACTAATATACAAAAAGACATTTTTTTGCATTTTAATCATTGTCGTTTTGCACTAACTGCCATGGTGTTTGGTTTGAAAATTCTATTTTTAATAATTATACGTGTTTCGTAATTTGTCTTTTATATAAATATAAATTTTATATATTTATAAATTATTCAATATATTTAAGATGTTTACGGTTTAACGAGCAATGTATTTATTACATTCATATGCATCTTGTCTTCCTTCGCGGGATCTTTTCTTTCACACACTTTCAATCTATATCTGTTATTTTCTATCTCAACTCTCTTCAGCTCAGTTACTGCAATAAACACAGTAGCTCTTGTTATTTTTTCTTTATTATGTAGTAATACGTTTTAATGTTTCGATATTTAGCTATACCCGTTATTGTAACATAGTCAAAAAAGTAACATTAATATGATTTCACTGGATTCTTATTTTACCCTTTCTCTCTATATGTAAATAAATTAATAATACCCTCAACCATTTTTCAACCCTTGACTGCAGAGTATGCAAGCACTCAAGTCACTTACGCACCTACCTAAAGCAAATAAAAACATGATTCTAACCAAATTCAAATCAATGATAAAAAGTAACAATTATTTTTTCGAAATGCATCTCTGATTATGGTGCCATTATTCAAGTAGGACACCACGGCAAGAACTCCGTAGGAAAAGAGCTTTTTGTTCACACTACAGTGCATAAAAATGTGTATAAGATAATAAAATAGTCTAAAAGTAATGTTTCCTGTCTGGCAAACTCACCGCCGTCTGAACAGCGCACACCGAGGTCGAAGTCGTGGTTGGCACATCTGTCTGACGGAGGGACAAACAACCCCCCACTACGGCACATGAAAACACTTGTCTCGTACCCAGAGCAGATGACGTCTGAAATGGACACAGTCCCTTCACCTCCTGGAAATCTGAAAAGTGTACACAGCTTTTATCATCACATAGAATGTGATCATTTTATAGAGGTACTCACATTCTATTCCATTTTATACTTCTTTCTATTTGCATTGGTTTGTTTCATTTATGCTTCAAACTTTTGATTCCTTTGATCGCTCATATAAATTTTTCATATAACTTTTTAACTTTATTTTTGTTGCATTTGTTAGGCAAACTAATTTTGAAGATTCGAATAAGGTGCTGTAAAGTGAACATCTGGTGTTTCCGGCACAGACATCTTTGATATTGTTTTTTCCTTTCTTCTTAGTTTTTTTTTTGTTTTTTTGTTTTTGTTTTTTTGTCGAAGGGTTAGTTACTGTACTTAGTGACCGAGAATACTGAGTTGGATAATTTTTTCAACAATTACACTAAGTGCTGTAGTATTAAATAAAATTTGTAAGCCTAAATTCTATATCGATACTGCTACTCATATGTCGCTCACAAGCCTTGAATGCCATTTTTCTGCACGAATTGGTATTGTTCTTACTCTCGTGGGAAATTTTTTTTCAGACAACTTTTGAATTAAGTAAGAATAAAATTGTCTTTCCTAAAGATAGAATACTCAGAAACCTTAAAAACATGCTTGTTTAAATCGAATGATAGGGACTATTATTGAAAATTATGTTTGTCGTAATGTGATAAAATGAACTTGCTGTCATGGCATTTTTGTCTCCACATGCCTCGCTTTGCCCTCCATAAACGTTAATAATTGTCCTAAAACGTTCAATTACAAAAAAGGATTGAGTCTTTTGTAAGATAACACTTGTGTACACAGGTAACGGAAGGATAAGACATATCGTGGTTCACGGTAATTGACACGCGCATGACCATACACGTGACCTCACACGTGACCATAGATTGAGAAGAGAGGAGATAAAGTTTCTTACGTTGCAAATTCGCCGTCCACGTAGCCGAGCTGTCTACACACCACCCTGGCGGCGTTATCACGGTTATAGGTGTCGGGTACACACACTGTACCCACCTGGCTCCCGTACACCACTTGCACCAGACCCTCCTTGTCCGACCTCCCTCCCACAAGCTGTACTACGATTGCTAAAAGATGACAAAAAATACCTTTCTTGAAAAGAAAAGATCGTAATTGTGGTGTGTTATGTCGTTACAGTGTTTGACATTTATTACTATATGATGAACTGTCAGTCGGAACTCATGAATTTCAGCGAGATTTTTTGACTGTATTTCTCTTCAAATTCGACCGAATCTCTACTTTCAATGTTATAATAACTTTTGCATAAATTTCCTGTGTTTGTTCTTAGTATATTTTACCGTACGTATATTATTATAAGTATCATACTGTATATAAAATAACAGTTAATAATTCTGCATTGTAAGTTCTATTCTACGTACTTATCTTTCTTTATCGAAACATATACGCCAATCAGTAAACCAAATAGTTGAAATGCTAGAAAAAGCATTAGTGGAATAAAAGGTTACCTGCCAAAACATTACACTTATTGGTGTTGTTATTAATAGTCTCCGCACACCAAATTACTTTTTTTTTGTCTCTACATTATTTCATTTACCTACACCATGAAAAATTCTATCAACTGCAGATGAAACGGGTTAGAAAGACTCATCGTGTTAAATATATATAAATATCACTGGCAATAATCTTAAATCCCGAGAAATCAAAAGATGGAAGTTTATTTCTGAAGAAGTCACTTACAGTTGTCACTGAAGCACACAGCACCGACATCAGGTGGACTCCGGTAGGTGACAGAACACGGTCCGTTGCTTACGCAATTGGAAATGGACGTCTCGACACCTGTACAAGCCACATTGCTGAGCAGGTATGGACCAGTGCCTGCGTCCGAGAAAGCCAGTGCCACACCACCACGGTACCTCAGTTGTCTGCAGACCACGCCGGCGTCTACGTCATCCCAGCCTTCTGGACACACTCTGCCTCGAACACCGCCTTGACTGACCACCAATCGACCGGAGGAGTTGCCGAGAAGCCCTTGACGAACTTCAAGGAAACCGACAAATCTAAAAACAAAGTAGTTCCTTATTGTAATGACAGGGTAGCACTCCACATGGGAAACTAACACTTTACAATAATTAAAATAAGGATCTTACACTAATGACAGGGTGGTACTCGACAGTACAAGGTAGTTCCTTACACTTAAAACAAGAAATTACCCGACAGTAGAAACTAAAACGCTGAAGGTGGTGGTAGTGGTGAGGGAGGGGGGAATAGGTGTTTTACGCCAAGCCAGCAACTAAGGCTGTATTACGGAAGGCATCCATTCATGTAAGCAGATGTCAATGCAGAGAAACAACAGCGTGCCCGAGACGAGAACTGAACCTAGACAGCCAACCCTATGGGTATTGGTGACAGGCATTTATCGTTGCTCCACCGGACCGCCTTAACGCAGTAAAGGACAGGATAGTACTCGACAGTACAAACTAGGACACTAAGGACAGCCTAACACTTAGTGCAAACTAACGCACTAAAGACTGGATAATGTTAGTTCTAACACCTTACGCAAACACATATCGTATACACACACACACACCTCTGTAGATTTTTAATAGGTACAGACTGTTATAAACACTTAAAAATATTTCTCTCAGAGAGCTCTAGCTGCAAATATAAATTGAGGCCAGCACGAACGGTAGCACTGGTAAAATACTACAAATATACACACTGCAGTCACACTGCAGTCACATGTGCGGATGCACTCACCGTGCAAAAAAGAAAAACTAAGAGCATAAAACAGATCTCACCAGTGCATAAAAATGAATACCATACGTATACAAAACAGACAAATCGTGCAGTTAAGACAGGCAACAAAGCAGTACTCAACAGTAATAACTAATATTAGATGGGGCAGACGGTAGTGATATTTAGAAAGAAAGATCTTATGGGTGTAGCGAGAAAGGAATTTTTAGTGCTTGTAGGCACAGAATGTATACACATGTTCACAGTATATATTTATCATAAACAAATATTTATTGTCGTGCTTGTTGTAATAATTGGAACAAACTTGGTACCTCATAGGTATGACGAATTACAAACATCTTCCCGTCAGACTAAAGACAAGGAAAGTGGAGACAGTTGATCTTCAGTTGTAGAACAGATGAACAATCTAGATTTTTTTACCTTTAACTGTAGCCCCTGAGATGGAAAGTAAAGGAAGTAACTGATGTTCGACCGCGGTCAGAAAGATGAAAGTCAGGGGCAAGTTCACTGTTTAAGGAACTGAACGGATACAACACCACATCTCATCCATCGGATGGTAGAAACAAAATGCTATTCTGTTGCATATTCACAGATGGTTGTCCACTTTCTTTGTTTATTCACAGAAGCTTGTCCAACTTCTGTTGCCTATTCGCACTTTAAGATGGTTGTCCATTTTGTTGTCGTCTGTCTACCTATGACGTCTCTTTCCCTTTAACGTGACGTCATCCCAATGACGCAAACACTCAAAGTCGCCAGGCGCATGACGCCATCCATACACAATGTCGTACAATATAATTTAATACAATAGTCGACAGTATAACGTAATATACGGAAATATATTTGTGACAATAAAGTAGAAAACAGCATAATATAGCACAACCTGGTGTAATAGCAGACAATAATATGTACTATAGCACAATGTAATACAATATAATATTGCACGACAAAATATAATATCAGATCTTCCACAACTCATTACACTTGTACCGCTTATAATTATAGCTTTCCTTTCTTTTGTTTTTTTGTTTATCAACGCTATTGTTAGTAAACATCTTGCGTGGGAAAGTAAACCTATACGACATTAAGATGTCAGTGTGAATAGGTAGTAATTCAAGTTATTTAAAGATATCTTGCTTACTTCTATCATTTGTTTGTCGGTAGTTTCCGAATATCTAGCAAACTACTATTTGTAATTTAATTCTGGGAAAATTGTTACAGCGATGAGTGGACAGCAGAAGACGTTTGCAGAATTATTTAATAAAGCAAATGCAGCAAGAGCCCAGCCGCACTTTACACAAACTTAACAGAACATATATTATGAATGTTTTCATATTTTAGCTGAAAACAAAATAATATAAGGTTAAGAATTGTGGGGATAGGGGTGGGGCGAGCGAGCAGAGAGCGAGCAGCTAAAAGTATATCATGGCAAAGCAGCCAGGCTTGTAAACATCGCCACAAACAGAGAAAATACAGCGTACCCGAGAAGAGATCTGAGTCCAAATCATCCAATACTTACTCCACTAGTCAAAGACAGTAACCGCTGCCCCACGGGGCCGAGCTCCGCGATGAGATTACATAAGCGTAAAAATATATGTTACATTCTATATCAGACTGAGGTTGGCGAAATAACAAGGTTCAAACATACCTGAGCTGAAAGAACCGTTGAAGCAGTGGACTGAGGCGTAGTTGTAGCTGCTGTCAGAACCACAGTAATCCTGGAAGGAGGCACACGATGAGATTCGTGTCTCATTTCCTAAGCAGCTGATGTGAATGCCCCTGTTGTAGTTATAGAAACGTCCAAAAGCTCCTACAACAGACAGGAATGGTCTGAAGGCAGTATCTTTATGCCGTACTCAGTAGACTACGAAAGTAACAGACTCCAGTGGATCCAAATCACATGTCCACTGCATACATTTGACTTTATATAACTTTAAATCACGCTACATGAATAACAATACATGATCCTAAATTACATGCACGCTACAGAAACATTTCATTCTAAAACAAATAGCAGATTCTTTCAGCAGAAAGCGCAAGTTCTTGGACATTGAAAAGATGCTAGACAACAGTCTCCAACTGTGTTATCTCTTTTATAATGTTGTAATTATTATTAGCAATTAAAATGACATAGTCAATGTCTACTAGCGCAAATGTTGTCGATGTTAATGATATGTTAATGTTAGTTTCTATCCCTCCTCACATGTCTCTGGTAAGAATGCATTTCTTAATCTCATTCCTACATTCCAACAAGGGTGCCAAGAGATTTTAATTTTTGACAGTTATCAAAGGTTCTTGCTTACTAGTGCAATATGACCACCTATATAGAGGACTCATCAACAAGGGTATATACTTTAACTGACCTCTTGGCAAAGCACGCCCGTGTTCGAACCCCAGCTCCCGACATACAACATTTGCTTCCGTGTCACCAAAGCTGGAGCCACATGCGACGTAAGTATTCGTACGAATGTTAATCCTCACTATGCCTGTGGAGTGGTCTCCGCTCATTAGCCGAACTGAAATAGTGAAGAAGAATGATTAATTAAGCCTAATTATGTAAAATACTGAAGTAAATATTAGCATGAATACTATCTAATGACTGATCAAGCACGCATAAAAGAATAAAATCTCACAGGACTTAAAAACGCCCGCTGTATAAAATAGTGAACTAAGTATGGATGTTAGTCTATGTTTTAACAAGCAATTCAAAGGAAATGCTGACACATATCTTCACATGGATTTTGTTTGGATTTCGACCGACACAGGCGCAAGCAAAGACCTGATGACCCTAACTGCACTGGTCAAGGTAAATAGACACAATAATTCGCTGACGACTACCAAACTAATTTTCAGCTTTATGCTCTTATATTCGTATGTTAATTGTGCAAATGATAATAACCACTTATTCAAATCTGCTAAACTTAAACTGTCGGCTCTAGTAGTCACCTTCACCAAAGCAGATGACCCCCGCGTCCTTGCTGTGGTCACCGCACGCTGCCTCTGTCTCCAGCCATCCACTGCTCCGACAGGCCAGCAGACTGGTGTCCGAGGTCCTACAGGCGACTCTGTCCAGCGCCACTTGACCTGTGCCCGCGCCGTAGTAAGATCTCTGCACCAGGAAAAAATATAATGCTGTAGTATGAAATTTTATCCTTTCTTAGACAACGCAAGTTCCATGTACAGAAATATTTGGTAAAACCTCTATTTCCATGTCTCCATATCTTGATTACATTAATTTGTAAAATAAGATAATTACAATCGCTACATTTCTGAAAAAAAAAATTCACATAAAGTCTTTGTTTTGTCATTTTTCCTTCATCCACTTTATTAATCTAACACAATATTTTAAAGAGAAGATTACTGCAGGATGCTAACGAATATTTAAATACCTTAGTAGGTAGTCCGAACTGATAGCGCAGTTGTTTGCAGACAGCTGTAGCATCGTTCTCCTCCCAGCCGTTGTCACACACGGAGTAGGTTTGCCCGTCCATCAAGATCTCCACTCGGCCGTAGCTGGAGCCTCCGCCGGCCAGTCTTACCTCGGGGACAGCTGGTAGGTTAGAGTGATGGGGAGATAATTACTCTATGTGCTTATGTGATGGTTGGGGACACAAAAGGGAGGCAATTACTTTTTTTTAAGCGTAAGAAGTCTTAGAAAACATGTGTCACGTAGTGATATGATTGCATTCTTTCTTTAATGAAATATATTTTACTTGAATAGTTTTCTTGTATCCAAACACTGCTAGATAAACGTAAGGTGAAGAATGAATGAAGCTAGAAAGGAGGGCAGAAAGTCTAAGACACGTATACTTGCATGTGGAGGAGCACAGAACACGGGCCAGTCTCTGACAGTTTCCAGTTTGTCCCCAGGGTTCAACGACACATTGCTCCAGACTAGTTTCATTTCCTGTGCAGTTCATACCATTGACCCAGGCGCTGCCATATAACTGATTTGTTTCTGGTCCACCAAACCTGAACGCGAAAAACGGTGGATGAATTCGTGTGCTTGTGACATTTCCTAAATGCCTTTAAACGTGTTGTACTAGTACCAGTAAGATACCTATCATTTTGTTGGATCATTTTTAAACCAGGAAATGCATGAATATTATTTTGTTTTGACTAATAGCTAAACAACTGCTGGAAGGACCTCTGCGCGTGTATATTTTTAATTAATAAAATTTCAATATTTTATTTTAGATAATGGTTTGAGAAAGAAGGATGATGAATACCTCACTCCCCCGCCAGAGAATCCCAGCTCCTTGCAGACGACACGTGCCGCGGCGTCAGTCCAGTTTGAGTCTTCACAGACAAATCCCCACACCCCTCTGTGGCGCACTTCTACCAGCCCCCAGTTAGTAGAGTCGTTGAAAAGACGCACTGAGAAGGCTGTTGGGAAGTTAAAGAGTGTAAAAAATTATTCACTGTCAAGTGTTAGCAGTGTATGCAAATTATTGTTATCGGAATGATAGAATTGCACTTTGGGGCAGTACTTTAGGAGAGTAAGTCATTGTCATGGGTGACAGAGGGGACTAAAGAACAATCGTCTTGTTTCTGAAGTTTTAAAGCTGTTTTCAGAAAACCTCAGATGCTATTTTAACTTTAACTGTAAAGCCATGATTATAAGGTGGTGGCAAAGACACAATATGGTCAAGAAATAGGTTATAGTTTCAATATGAGTTGGGCATCGCTATGTGTGGTATCAGACGGCCTTTCTGTTTTGTTTTGGGTTTCCGATCTTCTCGGAAGACTTCATGACGGCGGCGTAGGAGATACTGAGACATAAAGGCAATTGAGAGAACAAACTGTACGAACAGTATGACGGACAAAGAGACAAATAGAGAGACAAAAAGGCATGTGGACATGTATAGCATAGCTAAACCTGTGGACTGATTACTGGAAATATCTGTACAAGTTTCCGCTGAAGGCCGACGCCAAAATAGATGTTGGGTCTCTTCGCCTTAACGATGTTGCTGATGATGAGTGTGTTTTATCATGGAGTCGTGACAGTCGCCCTACTCCCCGTGAGTTTCGAGTCTGCTGTCATGTTCACTTTTTCAGTGCCTGGATACTCAACTGTGTTCCCTTATACTTGAAATTAAGTATTCAGACAAATCTTTCTTCGTGTCCCCTAGGCTGTGGGAGACCTGAAATGATGGTGTGCGTAACGCCATTGTTTTACTTTATTCATCCATGAAGTTGAGCTGTTGACCTTTTAAATACCCATATCAAACTCAAACACATAGAAAAATGTAAAACAGATTAACATACTCATGTTGACGCTGTCTATTGAGGAGTTGTAGCAGATTGCGGAGCCTCTGGAAGGGCAATAACCTGTTGTGAAACTGCAGTTAAGCAGCGAGAGTTCTCTCCCTGTACACGTCATGTCTCTGGCCGCAGTATAGGAGGAAACGAAAGGAGAACCGAGCTGGTTGCAGCACAATGCCGACCCGTTTACGTAGCCCATAGACCTTTAAAAAACAGACGGCGGGATACAACAGCGAAAATCATCATCAATCAATCAATCAATCATCAATCAATCAACCATCAATCATCATCAATCAATCAATAATCATCATCATCATCATCATCATCATCATCATCATCCTCATCCATCCATCCATCCATCCATCCATCATCATCCTCATCCATCCATCATTCATCATCATCACTCATCGTCAATCATCAATCAATCATTCAATCATCATCATCCTCATCATCATCATCCATCCATCCATCATCATCTTCATCTATCCATCAGCATCCATCATCCATCATCCATCAACCATCCATCAACCATCCATCCATCATCATCATCATCATCATCATCATCATCATAATATCATCATCATCATGCGCCTGTCACCAATGCAGTGAAGGTTGGCTGCCCAGAGTTCATTTCTCGTCTCGGGCACGCTGTTCTTTCTCTGCACGTGGCATCTGTTTACAGGGCTGGCTGCTTGCCGTAATATAGCCTTAGTTGCTGGCACGGCGTAAAACACCAATCCCCCCCCCCTCATCATCATTATCATCATCATCATCATCAATCAACAACAATCATCATCAGTCATCATCATCATCATCAGCATTATCATCATCCCATCACACCTGTGACCACCCTTTCGATAAAGCGCGACATCGTTAACAAGCTTATGTGTACACAAACACACATGTAAGACAGAAAAAAAGAGAATGTATGACACACCTGCAGGTAACCTGGGCGTCGACATCATCCCAGTTAGTGTCACAGACTGGAATCCAGGTGGAGCCGGAGAACAACTCCACCTTCCCGTACGGATTCTTTAGAGCCATCCCATACTGTGGCACTAGACGAACTATGAAAATACAACATAGTTTACATGAGCAGACATGCTGTGTCTACGTGATGCCATCTGTCTATGAGATTGTTAGTTACTCGACGCTGTGCTGTGACACGTGACGCTGTATGTCTACAGGATACTGAATGTGTACGTAACCTGGTGTCTACTTGGTTCTGTATGTGTCTATTAGTCTATATAAACAGCCTGTTGAAGACGATGTCTATGAAAAACGATGCCAATGACCAGGGCCATGCTTAGGGGCAGGCAGACGTGTCATCTAGCAACAGCCCCGAACTAGGGCTCGTGCTTTTGACTAAAACTGTGGCGATCGTTGCATTGAGGGCATACCCAGCTATGCTTTGGCCTGCTTCACCACGTCTTTATTGCTTAATTATTTTAATTTTTTATTAGCACAAAATTTAATGAGTTCCAAACATACCAGCAGCATCGCTGAATGGGGAAGATAGTGCAAAAGATAAAAAATTCCAAAGAGAAAAAAAATCAGGATTTAGAGAAAGGAATAAAAGAGAAGGAAGAATCAAGCATTAAGGAGACGATATACCAGCTAGGCAAGTAATACCTAATCTTACCTGGAAACTCGTAACACATGATTCCTACATCTTCGTAGTGGCCACAATTGTGGCTGCCCCACGCCAGGGAGTTACACTGACCGAGGTTGGACTCAGAGCCCAGACAGTTAACATCATCCAGCCATATTGACCCCGTGCCCTGGCCGTATTGTGTCACACTCACCGCCTGCAACGACATGACAAATCTTAAACAACATTGTTATTGTTGGGTTTCAATGATTTGTACATAGAGAGCCACTCAGTATTAATCTCCAGGTCTGTCTATGTGTTGCAAGGTGTAAGTATGAAAGTAAGTGATGCTTGAATGAAATCGCCTGAATACCCTGCAGTAGACAATAGGATGCAGCAAACATGGGGCTCGAATAACACCAGGCGTTCCAATAATGGTAGACTTCAGAGGACAAACAAACATTACTATTTTCCATTCAGCCATCCATTACCTGTCCCCATCCTCCGAGGCCCAGCTGCCTGCAGGCGACACTTGACTCTGCAGTGCTCCACAAATCATCACACACTGTGCCCCAGGTATCGTTGTTTCTTCTAACCTCTAGACGGCCTTCTCTCTCAGTTGGGCCACCCACCAACCTCACCTCCAACGCTGCAAGAAAAATCAAAGAAATTAAACTCTTTTTGTCAAATAGTTTGTATATACAGTCATATAACTGCTCTTTAAATGCAACAGTAGGGGATGATTTAAAGGAAAGAAAGCAAGTGAGCTAAAATGTCAAACACTGTACTGACATTGGTTACAGTCATGAAAGAGACTTCACTTTAGTCAGGGTCATAATAAAGATGTTGCATGGTGTAAATCACGAGAGTAAAATCACAATAGAAAACTCATTAGATTCAAAATTGTAATAAGATAATTGGTATCAGAGGGATTTAGATTCTTTCTGTGACCAACAAATAGTCAGGAAACTCCACTTTTTTGGTCAATACATGAACATGTACTAATGAGAGACCTAGCACAAATAAAGTTGGTCATTGTCATGGACAATAAATGTCACCTTTCTCATCATAGTAGAAAAATCGTTAGGGTAAGGCTATGATAGTAACTACCTTTTAAACAGGATGATGACATGAATGTCTACTTACTAGGGTAATAATTTAAAAAAAATAATAGAAATATTAAAAAATCTAAAAATGTCACTTTGGTCAAGGTCTTTATAAAAATATGGCTGAGTTAATTGTTATGACAGATATGTCTCTTGATTGAAGCTTGAAATAAAATGTTATATTGCTCTAGTGCCCAGTTATTCGAATTCGGCCTCAGCTCTGTAAAAAGTGATAGGCGGAAGAACAAGTAGTGGGCATTGAAGTGTGCAATGAAATGAGTCCCTGTAAAAGAATAAGTTTGGTACTCGTCATATGAATTTGAGATTTATCTTGTCTGAACCTTTTTCGATACAAGGTATTACCTCCGTAGTCTTTTATTTAATATAACATTTTTTTCATGTGACATCATAACATTGGGAGTCAGAAAAGCAAATTGTAGTGAATGCAATCATAAGTCAGCTGAACAAATTGCATGCTATGCTTTCTTCATTCACCATAATTCCTTGAGTGTAAATGGGGGTATAATAACAAGCAAAAAGTGTAGCGTGACGTACTGCACACAGTAACTTTACTTACAAAAGATTAAGATCATCACTGCTGCTGCACTGTTCCCAAAATTATATGCAGTTCTAAATCATAGTTCACATGAGAATGAAAACCAGTTTAAGTAAAGCTTAATAATGGCAAGTGTTGTCTCCATTTCTGCCTAAGCCCACATTTAGCTGTATACTGCTATTGGATCAGCAGACCTTCATGCAACACTGCGTTTCATTCAAGTCTGTATTTCTGATCCTTTACCATTTAACTTATCTCCAATATAATAAAAAAATAACCATGGCCAGGATCTGTTAAACACTTGTTTTCAATTTACATGAGGACATGGGCATTAGTTTGCAAAGATCAGGTCATGCTTATGCTCAGAATGCATTTGTCTGCCTTCTTACAGACTATGCAATATGTAAGTATATGCTATGCTTTGGCAGCTGTTTGATGCTGACCTGATGTGAAAAAAAAGTACAATATGCACTTACGCACTTGTCTCAGAATGCTGATTAGGAACAGTAATTATTATTGCTATATACATTTAATAAAACCATGGTCAGTCTGGAGATTTTTTAAAAGGTTTAAGATTTGCATGCAAATGATTGTTTGAAAACATGTATAAGCACACATGGGTGCACTTAAACACAAGTATATACATGGATGCATTCTTTTATTTATACTTTAAAAAGAAACATCAGAAAGAAACAACACCTGCTCTGTCCCCTATGCTCTCACCTATTCAGAGCTTGTGCTTAAAAACAACTGCCACACACAGTAATATGTCATAGGTTGAATTTGATTCTTGTAAAGAAGTTTAGTTTTAAGAGAGTAAAATCCATACATAGCAGTGCCCTATATAAAATCATTAATGCCACATAATAAAGTGGTACAAGCAGCCACTGACATTGGGACTTTCTCTGTCATGCATAAAGTATATGTATATACCGCAGATTTAATTTTGGACTCCAAATATGATTAACTGTCTGTTCCCTTCAATAATTATGTTTGCAAGGAAGACATTTTTCTTTTAACCTAATAAAGAGATCATTCCAAACGTTTGTGAGAATAATACAGTCAAGAACAATTAAGTGCTCTATAGATTCGCTTGCCTGTCTACAGAGGTCTGAATCTCGTATTTTTGTATGGTATAATAGGGTCATTGTAGCTAAGGCTCGGTGTAAAATTCAAAATTGAAACCACTGAAGCTTTGTATCTGTTTTAATAGTAAATGGAAGGGCAAATATTTGGTCCCATTGAAGGTCTGTAGACTTAACTGAAAAAGGAAATAAGTCAACCCACAAACTATTTATTTTAATTATGACGATTAAAAGCGTCTAGAAGAGTTCAAAAATTCCAACTGGCACGATAGAAAATAGGGGTGAGCAAGCATAGCTGCCAGACTGTAACAGAGCTCCAGGTTTTGTCAAGTTCCAGGGACGTTCTCGATCTCATCTATAGAATAGGAAAGGTTGAGCCAAATTTCACATAACTGATCGAAGACTGATCATCAAACACTCAAGGTAACTGATGGGCAGGGCTTATGGGGCAGGAGAGGGAAAAGAATAGTGTTTACTATAGCATCTACACGCGGTGTGAAGACTCACCGAGTCACGAGGGCCACAGAACCACAGAACGTTCACTGTGTTTGCGGACTGACGCGAGGCACGTGCTAGTCTCTGTTTGACGACTTAATTTATGCTCTTGACATTGTTTTCCCACATCTGACTCTATGCTAACGGCCATGGCCCTATTCTTTCCTCAGTCTCTCTCACTCTTTATCTATCTACCAAAGGGAGGCAACCATGAGATATAAAAATAGTCTCGGGCGTCTGTCATACAGAAACAGGGGGGGGGGGGCAATGGTGTGGGTGCTGCAGTATCATAGTATCTTCAAGTATCTAATTACCCAGAAAGACATAAATAACATGTGCGTGAATGTGTCTGCGTGCGGAGATTCTCCCGACCAACGAAGTCGTGTAAACAAAGGGCGGTCACTCCTTTCCTTGGTATGGATCACGTGGTACCTCACAACCCCTCTGTCTTCAGACTGTTGTTAGCTCGCACTTTACATTTACCTTCACAAATAAAAAGTGAACGTATCGCACTGAACTGTTAGGCTGCGTTTCACCGGGATTGTGAAGTGAAATGGATATTTGTCAAAATTCCGTGATGAGGTCTTTGGCAAGAATGTAGCAAGAATGTAGCAGCATAAGACCCGTTAATTCTTGATCGCACAAATTTTATCAAACTTTCGGTAAAGGCGCATGTGAGATTCATATCAAACCAATGGTTTTGAGGCAAACATTTCGGAGCATAAACATTATTTATATATATATTTCTTTTGTTCTTCTCAGTGAAAAAGTATGTATTTGTCGATGCATAGGGAAAAAAACATTTAAACACAAGATAACAAAGGCTAAGGACGAAAAAAAGTCAGAGATGAAAGAGAGACTGAGAGATCAAATCCCTTAAGTGAAAACTGAGTGACACTCACGCCCAACAGTGACCTGTTCTGTTTCCCAGACTGTTAGAAGCAGCATCGTCACCACACAGACAGACACACTTAGTAGCCTCCCCATGACTTCTTTGCTTCCTTTCTGAATCTTCTAGAACTTTCTTCACGCCCTCATCAAATCTTTGGTTAATAAATCCTGGTGTCGGAGTTAAACAGACCTCCGACTCAGTGAAGTTACTAAAGTCGATGACACCCCCTTTTTGTAATGTTCTGTTTCGCTACTTTCCCTTTTAAACTGGGGTCACATGTAAACAGTCATTGCCATTGGGCGACGCAGGCGTATCCGGGATATTGTGCAGTAAACATGGTCTTGGCATCTCTCTGTGTGCGAGACTCAGTGTCAAGACCAGGGTTGCACTGCGGTGAATGTCCCCCGGGGACATCTATTTCGGACATTTTACCTTGACTTGGGTCGTTTATGTGCGACGATCACGTGTTCTACATGCACTGGATAAATGATGTTAAAATTCGACTCTGTATAAAATGAAGTTCTGATTTTTTTTCCCGTGTCAATACCCAGAACTTGTAGAAAAAAAAAACGACGCAGATAAACATACATTACTTTTGTTGCCTTACAAAAGCATATTGAGAAAGTTAAAAAGCAAGTATCAATTATTTTATGAAAATATTTTTCACCTGAAGCACAGAGTGATCAGAGACAGAGGTAGCGAGTGACAACCTCCTCGGCTGAAGATAAACTTTCCATCAATTCTTTGGTAGTTGCTTATTGAAACAACTTCACACGCACTTTAGACAACCTTACCTCTCGAATGTCTACAATAAATTACAAACCACAATATCAGCTACCAACATAAACAATCTTATCAGATGGCAGATACGCCCACCAGACCATAATCCCAATCACAGACGACGATGGTATACTTTGTTGAAAGAAAAATATGCTAAATAAATTTTGAAATGTACTGATCGACCGACCATGCACCCTGCTGACGTCACAGAGAGGTAGGGCTGTTAGTTTGTAAAGTGTTAGCCTCTTAATCTCGTCTCTTACTCGCAAGCAGAGCAAATCCACCCATATAATATAAACAGATATAATATTTACACAATACATGTACTTTCAAGTTGCCATCATTCATAATGAGGTTCATACATTGTGCTTATCTAGTGCTTCATGAAATGACCAACACTGTTAGAGGCTTCGGCAGAAAAAAAATATCATAGAAGATATATTACTCGTTGTTTTTTATGTCCTTTTGTTGTTTTTCTGGAGCACCAAAGGAATAATCAACATGATGTGTAAAATAACTCCGACGCCGCTATGTTGGTTTTTATCACGGCTGTGTTTCTTGTGATATTGTTTTCCCTCCTATCTTCTAGTCTCTTTTTCATCCTTTGAGGGGGGTGGGGAGAGAATCTTGAACCTTGTTTTTTCTATTTCATTTTATCTGTAATTTTATTTGCCTGTTGCCTCTGGTGAAGGACATGAGTTGTCTGGTTAAAGTTGTATCTTGAAATTAGCGGTGGGCAACTTTTTGAATGTTTGTGACTGCTCTAGTTTTTGTATACATCACTGCTCTTGTGTTCATTTTCAGCGCAAAACAAGGTAAAAATTATTTGTTGAGAGATGTGAAACATGGACAGCATACTAGGGACGGAAGAATAAACAACAGTACTGTTAGTGAATAAAAGACACAAATTGAAAGTGCAAAGAGGAACCAAGTAACGAGAACTGATGTTATCGTGATCCTGCAGAGGAACACAAAAGGAAAGTAACAATAAGCAGAAAGAAGGGGGAAGACCTCAAGAAGGTGGAGGAGGACGAGATGTGAGACTATCAACGAAAACAGTCTACGTCCTATCAGTGAGATAGGAGTTGAACCAAAGAGGATAATGAGAGCAACCACTGCAACGGGAAAATGAACCCGATGTGACCCGGATGTGACGACGTTCACGCCCCCCTGTGACGAGTATCCGTGTTCGCCCGGTACTGTGCGCCGAGTTGTCACACCTCTCCAACTACAACTTGTTGTTTGTTGGGTTGTTTTTTCTAAAAGGCGAAGAGAGGTGAATCGCTAGCATTTGGCTTCTTTAGGAGATCGTACAAGTCGCATATCTTTGGTTTTGCCACATTGGCTGCTGCTTAGCAGTTTCACTGGTGTTGTCATTGCCATAGATGTGAGATGAGGATGCTGAGGTGCAAACTGTTGAGCCAGCATTGTAATTGCATGCAAACTGTGCTCTCTGCTCTGACCATTTTGAACCAAACCATTTCATGAACCTTGTGAGAAAACACTGCCGCCTGATCTGGTGTGCAGTTCCAACCATCTTTGATGTACTGAATCCACCAAAATACATAGAAGTTTTTTTTTCAGGATGGATAGCAAGGGGTATATATCCGAGAAGCTCCACGCCTCTCAGAAAACCGCCTTAAGTTACCAGGATTGTCAGCCCTTCGGGTCGAGTTTGCCTCTCAGTGGTGCAGCGGTGCAGCTGGCAAATCATCGATGGTAACTGTAGGAGTGTTATCAGATGGTGTCTGAGACTGCTTTCTGCGTTGAAGGCATTGACCAACTGCTTAATGCGTGCAACAACCTGAGTAAGTTTAGCAGCGACACCATGTGTGATGCCATGTCGGGTCACACAGAGTTCTTTGCACGAAACTTGTTCATGTCTGTCGACACTTAAAACTCAATTCATCATAAATGATTGGATGAAAAATTGCTATACAAAGCCTGCTTCAGCTCTGGGTCGATCTTCGCAAAACGAATGAAGTTAAATTGTTCCACACTAGCAGACTAAACCAAGACTGCGTAGAAAACCTCTTTTCTGTCATACGAGGAGAAGGAGGGCATGGGGATAATCCAAGTCCCCGGCAGTTTCGGTTATTTCTGCGGAAGGTGATGGAAGATGGTCTCATCATTCAATGTGAAAGAAGCAAATGCATCGAAGAAGAAGATGACTTTTTTGGTACAAATGAAAGTGTGTCCAAAATGTAAAGAAAGTATTACGGGAAAGCAAGAAAGAACTGTAAGGAGAACCTGTGGTCAACCAATCAGGTACCTCATGCTAACGATAGGCTGGTCTTCATAAAATCTCAGCTGCTAACATTGGTTGAGGAACTTTAAATTATATTCAGAAAATCTGAACAGCTCCTCTACATGGACTAAATGAAAGCTTCATTTCTGGAATGTTTTGAACAGAAATCGACTCCGCTCATAGGTCTCTCCATCAAATGCGAACCAGGCAACCTTGTTGCTCAATTGTTTATAAATATACGGCTGAACTTTGCGCTGGAAAAATAGATCCTTTTCTACAGCGCCCGCCAAGAACAATATAAATAATATTAAAACTGAAACACCTGTATATATATTTTTATATTTTTGCAAAGACATTTGTAAAGAGGTTTTAGACATGTAAACAATAATCTCTTTGTGTAAAAACCATCTGTCCAATTAGAGATACTTGCAAATCCGGTCTGTAGCTTTGAAACTTTTCTTTTTTTTTTTCTTAATTATAGAATTTGTCATTTTGAAATATGTTTTCAAGCTCTGTGTGTATTTGTGTGTTGCATTTACTGCCCTATAGAAGGAGTGGCCCTGTGCGCCTTGGCCGCCATCTGATTCAATCTCTCATATGACACTAGTGGCTCTTGTTGTCCTCCTTGGTTGAATCATTGTAGTGCGGGTCCCTCCCGTATAGGGTGTGGAGTCTTTGAATGAGCAGAGAACACACCCGCTGACAAACTGACATTTACAATGTTTGTGATGACAGATAAAAATGTCTACGTTCTCAAGAAGGTTTGTGGACATTGGGTCTGACTGGCAAGCTGTTGGCTTGGTGTTCACAATAGTAGTCCTCACACTGGCAATAAATAGATATGCTGTCAGGCGCCGACATCGAGTTTATGGATGATTGAATGTCTGATATCTTTCTAGTGAAGTAATCACAAGAAACTGGCGGCAGGTGTGAAGCAGGGTGGGTAGTGGGCAGTGGGCAGGTCAGTGGGCAGTGAGTAGTGAGTAGTGGGTAGTGGGCACTGGTGCTGCAGTGCAAAGTCCACTCATTCGATTGCAGATGTCAAAAGATTCGAATGTTTTGGAGATGCTAACTATATACAAATATTTGAAAAAAGGCTTCGAAGCAGGTTTTGCTTGTACTACTCAACTTAAAAGCTTTAATGAGGATCTTTTTATGGGATCCATGGCTCGCTAACCGTTCGTCTGTTTATTATTAGTCAACTGGATCTCTTTATTGTGTGAAAAATGAATAAAATGCATAGAAACTCGCAGTTTACAATATCCAGAGACTATTATCTAAGAAGCAGTTTAAAGTACATGTAGAGTGCGATCTTCCGAATATTGACCTGACAGTGAATAACATGTTTTCCACTCTCCCCCTGACCACCCGCGACACGAAACGCGAGGCGCCTTGCAATACCAGGCTCACAGAGGACAAAAGGTGGGTTTGTCAGCCGACAATACAGAGAGTAACATCGCACCGAACTTTGTGAATACTCTTGTTCATGCACAATTATCTTCCTCGTGAAAAGTATTACCGTGTACATATCTTAACACACATGGGTACATGACGACGAACTCGCACACACACATACACACACAATCACACACACACAAACACATGCACAGATAAATGTAAGTGTTTCGCTTTGAGAATAAGCTTCGAGGACAAACATTTTAGATTTTTTGATAGGCACAGAAAAAATATTTCTCGATATTCTGCATCTATCTGTTTCAATGGCTTGTCTCTCGTGTGTCGGTGTCCATCATGTCATCATGTCATCATGTCCATCATCAAAACGCGTAATGGTTGCCACCTACTCACCAAGCATCACCGACAAGGCCTGTATGGTGATATCGAATGTTTGTTCTCATCTGCAAGCTGAGCTTCCTTACTAACAGGGAAGGAAGCAAGAGTTAGGATGTCGCCGCACTGCAGTGGTAGTGGATGTGAACACCACCATTGACTTCATATGGCAGTCAGGTTAGTGCAACATTTAAACATGTGTCTGTGTATTTCTGTCAGCTTGTACGTTTACTCGTCTGCTCTTTCGCTGGTTTGTTTGTCTGTCTTCCATTTTTCTCCGCAGTCTCTCAATCTCGGGGTCACCCTGTGCTCTTACCAGCTAGAAATGAAGTAGTGGAAGTAGGAGAATGTCCGAGTGTTACAAGACTACCATCTGCTCTATTGCACAGATTTTCACCCACAGGTATAAAGGGTTTGTGAAATCCCAAGGGAACTGATCCCTACACGAACATCTAGCATTCTTTACAAACATATTTACGCAGTGAAAAATAAGTCATCCACCCCTACCTCCGCTCTCCTTCTCCACTCTCCTCCCCCTCCCATGCCTATCCTCCCCTGAAAATAAACTGTCACTGTTTATCCCAGCCGTGTGGTCGGGTCATACAAAGTGCTTCTAACAGGTCTGCACTGCCTACATCTCTTTCTCAGGTTACTTTGTACAGTCACGAAATATAAGGACTCAAAAAACACTTGTTGATATTGTCGCATTGCTCGGGTTAGCTTAGTAAACCTTTGTATGTATAGTGTGGTAAGAACGAACATACTTTGTGTATACCGACGATTTATCCATACGATAGTGTTGTTGTATTTGTAAATCTCATGCACACTGCCACACGTTCACTGTGAAAGAGAAAACCCTAATTATACAGTTATTAGTGTATGACCACGCTGATTAATATATTACTGTAATTTTGTGGGAGAGGGGTTATTCTGAACATGAGGAGGTAGTCAACACCGAGGTAAATCAAACTTTTTCACAGGATGTTGGCGGATGCTGTAGGGTGCGGGGGGATGTACGGTGGAAGAGAGAAATTGAGGGATTTTCAGTTCGGCTTGGATACGTCAGGTTCAATGATAACAAAAAGACTGCACTTCTCTTACAGATACAAAGACCAACCATTGTTTTAAAAACTGGTTTTCGTGTATTACAAAATATAAATGCACGAAATATTGAGGACTTAACTCCACATATCCCCCTTCAAAGTAGGTATGCATCGACATCACCTGTTTATCAGCCTGCGGCGTTCATATCGTCAAATCAACAGGTAACTGGAGACACATTTGACGAGTTCACGTAAAGCAGACGAAATTTTTACCTGGCTCGTGGGCGAGGTGTGTTTTGCAAAGTGAGGCTGTTTCTAGCATTAGGATAATACTTCTTTGGCCTAGTGACCGCAAAAACTATCGCCCTCTTTCCAGTCTCTCCTTTCTGTACAAACTACATGTTAAGTCTATGCTGGTTCAGCCCCTGAACAGGTTTTCTTAGCCACAGTCTACTTGAACCATTTCAGTCAGAGAGAATCATTCAACTGAGACGGTGTTGCTGCAGATGGTGAAAGACTTACTATCTACTTGCGACATGCATCATTTCTCCTTACTGTCAATGCTCGGTCTGTCGGCTGTGTTTGATGTACTCAACCATGACATCTTCTCCACGGCCTTCGTGTTGCTTCCCGGACGCTAGGTGTGCACCATCACACAACATACAGTAGACTTTGTCAAACTGTCTGTTTATCAATGAACTCAGAATTAGTGACAACATAACTGAGGTCCTCCCAATAGCCTCTGGACATTAAGAGAGATGTATGTCATCCTCCACTGCCTTTTCTTTCTTCGGTTAACATCCTTCTCTCTCTCTCGTGATGTTACCATCGACGCCTCATTATGTCTTGAATCTCACTGTAAGCCAGCTTCCTTTGGTTTTACAGGATCAGTCGATTTGATCCTTCCTTCCACTTAAAAGCTTTTTGTATGTTTTGAGTTGTTCAGGCTGGAAGTACTGCAGTCTCACTAAGAGGGTTTAACATGATGTCGCTCAACCGTCTTCTGAAGGCGAAATTTAGACAGTACTTTAACCCTTCACTAACTGCCAGTTCGAAATCGCCTCGATTACACACTGATTACACACTGATTACACACCGATTACACACTAAATACACACCGATCACACCCTGATTACACACTGTGCTACTGTGTTGTCTTCACGACATGTCAGAGTTACTGATGCTCGTGTCCGTCTCTTCAGTCTGCTTCTACTGTCCTTCTCTCTGTGCCATCCATCAGACCGGAGAAATTCGACAAACATTTCTTTTCCTTTTTTGTTCCTGCTGTTTGGATATTTCTTACCTGGTTTTCTTCAAACCGTGTCTACATTAGAGGGTATCCAATCTGGCCTCGACACTCATCTCTTTAAAAACTATCTTGCATAATCAAGAGAACCATTCCACTCACTCGTCAGTTGTTTATCCAGGCAAGTGTATGCTACAATGTTTGCTACTGGTTGCTACTATTTCTTGTATGGCCTATGAGTCCGTTTAAAGTGTTTTGTTTACACTGAATTGAGCTTTCATCCACAGCGGGAAATACGCTTTACAAATTAATATTTTTTTAATGTGCACACAAGCTGGCCTTTAACCCGACCAAAGCCGTCATGCAGAACGAAGAAGAGAGAGGGAGGACAGTAGTGTCGTGCCATCCCGGTTGTGGTACATCCTGGATCCACAAAATATGTCCTCCGGCCCCGACATGACGATGTACGTAAACATCCCAACAACAATTATGTTTACTAACAGTTTAGCCGGTTGGTTATATGCGAGGTACGGCTGGAAAACAGGTTCGATACAACAACAACGCTGACGTCAGTATAAACAACAAATATCTTGTGTCGTGTTAGGTCCTTTAAACACAAGCTCCGGTGACTACAGTTTTTCTCAAGGTGTTTGCTTTGTACCTGGAAATCCTGCAAGTTGCACAATGTCATTTGTGTCCGGCTGCTCTCTCCCTCACACACACACGGACGCGCACGCGCGCCCACGAACACAGCCACAGCAAAACAAGAAAACCAACAAACAAACAACGAGAGACAAAAAACAAGACACTTCTTTCGTTGAATGCAAGTGCCATCAACCCTTCTTTTCCGTCTCTGTCACAGTTACCGTTATCGCCAATAGATGCAAAGATAAACCTGAGAGGACAAAGAGTTATCAAGACAGTAACACAAAAGAAGATCGTAAGCCAATATATTCATGCGGCAGAATACTATTTAGCGCCTTCTGAAAGTGTCATGTGTAGGTGCTGCATAATAACGATATAAAAATTATAACCCAGACATTCTTTTCTTTTGCAGTATATGTACACCTAGATTATTTAAAAGTCGCTTGGCATCAAAGACTAATCCATCACGAAACATTCCCGGATTACTTTTTAAAATTCTTTAAAAACTTTTTCGCCAGAGAAAACAACTTTTTGTATGACATAGACATACCTCAACCACAAAAGAGCTCAGAACCCGTTGACTCCGTAGCGAACGTGAGAGCCTCGGTCTCATGTTTCATGTTAGTGTCAAAGACTACCTCCGGGTACACACCTTTATCGTGACTACACTCTTTGTGCACCAGATCCTTTTTCAAGAAAATAAATAAAAAGACTAAAAAGTGACATATAATACATTTAATTCTGGGACAGAACAAAAAGCAATCGTTGGAGTCAACAGGAAAGTTACAACTGAAAAAATGAATTGAAAGACAAAAGTTTACAGAGAAATGAAAGTAGGTGTTTGTGACCAATGTTTCTCATCTTGCCAGCTTCAATCTCTTCACAAGGGGTGTGGATCACTTCTTGATGCAGAACTTAGTCTAGAAACATCAAACAGACTACACTGCTCTTACTCACACCGGAACTCACACTTGGTTCAACAACCTCCGGCATCAGACAAGAGACTCCAGCGACAGGTGGCACCACAGTCACTCGGGTAACGAGATCCACACATTATCTCACCTCCATCATTGTGTCTGCATGTGTCATTAGACAAAACGGATTCGTTAAGGGCATATTGCGTGGGATGTGTCCTGTTTGTCTCCGTTGTGCATTTTTTGTCTGTGTGGTCCTGATAAACCTGATTGCATGACAGACTAGTCTTTTTTATCAACAGCAAAAGGATTGGAGAGAAAACGGTCGTCCTTGTGACTTGTAGGTCGTTTGGGCGGTGAGGTTGTCAAGACCCCATCTTTTCGAGTCCAGATTTTTTGTTTGAGAGGGTGGTGTCCATCTCCTCTCCTACCGCTTGTCACCGATCTGTGTCTAATCTGCACATTTATTGCTTTCACCCTTCGCTGCGCTACAATGACCTCGCGAGTGCAACTCAAACTCCTGTAGCGGCGAATGCCGACAAATTAAAGTTCGACCGGTATTTTAAATTTTTTTATCTATTAACATACAGCAAAGAGAACCATCTGTGATGCTCCATTTTAAGGAGCAATTGGTAAACATTTACGTGGTGTGAATTATAAGAATTATTGGTTTAGTTTTCTGGTAGTAAAATACAATCAAAGACTGTAACTCTATGGACGGAGAATTCACAAATCGGTCAAAAATTAGAAATTAAGATAAAAATTATTTACCCAATATATATATATACACACATAAAATACCAAACAAACATATATTTTATTAGAATATATATTAGAATTTAAATACTAATTACTGTTTTCTTCTCATTTTCTGTTGTTTGAGTACAAATTTATGTGGAATTGAGTAACCGGCAACCAACATCATGCGCTGGTGTTAGAGACTCACTTTTCTCGGGTCAGCTTTACATGAGGGCGGTGGCCATCTTCTCACCCTCGCTCCCTTACCTTCCCCAACTCTCTAAGGATTCATGTACCCATGGCCACCACCTGGGTTGACTGGGGGAAGTTTGCTGCGCTAAGCGGGGATTGAACCTGTATGCTCTCAGTTCAGACGCCAGCGCTCTAACCACTCGGTTAATCACTTCCCCAGATAAACCTAATTAGTAAATGCTTCCAGTCCTACCATTGGCCAAGACCTTGACAACATATCCATGAACAGCCCTGACTTTTCTGTTTACCTCATGGTGATGTTTGCGAGTGTGTATCTCGAAAACGGAAGTGAGGCAGTCACTAAGTATACAGATTTTGTGATTTAGTATCTGGTCTTATTTCCCACTTACCAGATGAAGAGCACTCCACTAGCTCTTTAGAAACTGATATACAATGCAACAAACCTGTTTACTGAAGATGGTCTGTTGACCAGATTCTCCATCGTCTTATCAAATGTAAGTGGTATATCTATATACACTAACATGATAGAAAACTAGAGCAAAGCATTGTACCTGAAAGTGTTTGTTCGCTCAGCGTATTCAAGTGCCAAAATAACATGTTGAAATATGATGCGAGGCTTTGAGCACAAGCGTGCTGAAAATGTTTTTCAGTGAATGCACCCGGCAATAAACATCCACATCCAGTAGCCCTAGAAAACTTGTGTTGAAAAGAAAAAAAAAAAAAAACAAAAAAGGAAAGCAAAACCTATTTTTAGGGGAACTAGCTTTTTGTGGTTTACAGTATACTCCAACTCTACTGTGAGCAGAACGGGACATGCTCAGAGTCTTAATATAAAACTATGAACACTTGTCTTTTTTTGATGTGTAAGTTTCAATTGACAGTGGCACTGTGGCACTAAGCTTAATTAAAGCTAAGATCAATTATTTTTACAAGAAACCAAAGGTCGATAAGCGGAAAGCCGATTGGTTAGAGCGCTGTGACCTGATCTGAGAGGCGCGATGGTTCGATACCCACGTAGCCAGTTAATAAGATTTAATGTTTACTTTTCTTCTTCTGGGTCCTTCCCGTAGGAAAAAAAATATAAGTAAGAAAACTTGCTTTGAGTAAAGGTTAAGTAAACATAGCTGGACTAGGCTTGATGAAAGTAGGAAAGAGAGAAAGGGGGAGAAAGAGCGGCTCAAGTGCGTAGTTGTTTCTTTTTTTTTTTTGTTTGCTTAGGTAAGCAGACGACTTAAAGTAGAAGCTAGACACCAAAAACAGACCAGTCAAGTGAACAAAGAAATCACCTAACAGAAATGAATACAGAATAGCACACGGCCAGGTGGACTATAGATCGGATTGTCTCTTATTCACGGTAATTGCTGTCACGTGCGCTCCACCGCCTGCTCGTAAAAAAACAGAATCCATCCATCACATGTTGCCGCTTCGCTGATGATGCTTCTACAAACTGTCTTGTGTTATTGGCAGGAATGTGTTTTGCTCAACCGGACCTTGCCAAGCAAACACTTGTGAGATCGTTTCCAGGTCGGAGGAGAACTTATCAGAAAGAACAGGCGATCGATGTTTGTCGGTAGTTGTTACAGGTTACACAGGATGAGGTCATTTCCTCTTCAGTTACCCTTGGTTAGCTCTGTACTTACTCTGAACAGAGTCGTGTTTTGCCACAAGACACGTGACGCGTCCTCCCAGCTGACTGGTCAACTGATCAGTCTCTGCCTAAAGATCCAGTGAGGAGAAGAAACACATGATGAATAAACATGAAAAATTGTATTTTCTGCCATTCGATGGCAATCTACATTTCACAAAAATAGAAAATTTTTCGTATTTGCCAAGTGACACTGCATTAGGAATTTGTTTTATGTAGACACGACAAATAGCTACTCCACTTTCCCAACACTCGCACCCGCCATTGCTCACACTATTATTTGTGCCACACTAATACCACATTATTATCTATATGTCCCCAAAACGACTTCTTTCACATACATATGCAAATACATGGATGTAAGCGCGCGCGCGCACACACACACACACATATCAAAAGAAATAAGCCATCATGCAAATATGGATACTCTCGCACACTTGCACAATGACCCCACAAACTAGAAGGGGACACACACACACAACTTTGTTAGCCCCAGCAGAGAGCAGGTCGACAAAGAAGATGTCCTCAACAGGGAAGTTCCGGCTCGGACGTGTCCATACGTGACCCCAGAGGTCATGAGTCACAACACGCCGTTGGCCGGGTGGGATTTGCGTCACCACAGTCGTGTATGCCCTGTACAAATTGTGCCGGACACATGGTGTATCTACAGGGAAGTAGATCAAAGGTGAAGGGGGTTCACGGCAAATAGTTCTGCTAGCTGCACCCTCCATCCCGGTTGTCGGACTTTCTGTTTTGGGGGCTGCCACACCAGACAGTGTTTGAGAATGTCAGTAAGCTCTCGATCCCCGCCTAGTCAAACTGGACCCAAATCTTCCTCCTTAAGGGCTATTCTTACTTTGCAATGTTTTCAAGGTTTGCGCGTGCAAGATTTCACTTTCAGTTTAGAACCACTGCTTCCCTGACACGTGACAAGGTCTATGACGAGGGTTATCGTTAGTTAGCAATTAATATGGCAGATAATATTGACAAAGAGATACTTTCAATAACCGCTGAGTGTAATGACTAAGCTCCTGTTTTTTTAACTCGAGAAAGCAGAGAGAGATGTGGGTGAGAGAGTGAGGGTTTGGGTAAGTCTCCCTCACTAACCTTAACATGAACTATTTCTCATCAGACCACATCGCCATTTTCACACTGTAATTTGGAGGTAATAACAAGTCTTCTCTCTACAAGCATTCTGATTGGCTACAGCCATGAAATGTAGGTCATGCCTTGCAAGAAGTAGGCCACGTCCTTTCTTTGCAAATCTTATTTCAAGGCCACTTGTCAGCCGTGTGCAAAGCTCTGAAGGTCTTGCACAGGGATTGCAAACCCCACAAAGTGTGCTACATTGTAATCTGATAATCACCTTTGGGGAAATGTGTGTTACTCGGGAGACAGGACAGAAGACCGCAAACTAGGAAACAGAAACAAGATGCGCTGTTCTAGTTATGGAGTTTCACATGTGAGAGATGCACAATAATAAACAAAATCTCTCTCGCGGAAAACCCCTTTGTGTAAACAGCTTGATAATAAATAGGGTGTTGAAGATGCGGATGTAGGACAAACAAAAGAAATGTAAAGACTCAAATAAAAGGGGATTAACTCAGTAGATGAGCTTAGACACGAGCAGCACTGGTAAAGTGCATTCAAAAATAAATAAGCAAAGCTGAACGATAATGTCTAGATATTAATTATTCACGTAAATATCACTCTTCATAGAAAGTGTGGTTCAAATCATTTCGGTTCTTTTTCTGTTTACACGAAAACATTCGCTATATTATTGTCACTGCTAATTTTACGTATAATAATTGCTTCTTTTTTTAATTGGCGGTTTACATATTTGTGCTCGTAAAACTTTCCTGTTTGTTCAAAGAAACACATCTGTGATGATCGACCGAGCAGCCCACGCTAAAGGGTCGTGTGGTTCTGGTACTTAGAGAGGCTCCAAAGATGGTCATCAATCTTCAGCAAGGAATGGACAAATATCAAATCAGCTACATAATTGTTCGCACCATTTGTACTATTTGAAAAAAAAATTTGTTCTTTAATTCCATTTTCGGATTTCTTCTACAGAAGGTTCCTGGAGGCGTTTTTTGTGTTCAAGTTCAAGGAAGAGTGTTTGGTAAGATCCCTGGATGACAACACGAGGACAAGCACCGGAGAGTTCCTGGTGTATGGTCAACGAGTGGGTCAGGAGCATGGTGCTGGTGGTGCGGAGCCCAGTGTGTGACAGCCATTGACAGCAGGAAAAAACAAACCAATAAACAAAGGTCGCTACACCGGGGAACTGAGCAGGCAGTGTGGAGCTGGCGGTGTAATGTCCACTACTCACCTGGCAGCTGGCAGCACGGAGGCCAGAACAGAATTTCTGTTTGCGACATTCAACGGGCAGAAAATCACTACAGCAAAGCTGATAGTCAACCTTCTACAGGTCTGTAGGTGCTTTAAATATTGAATTCCGTACTGTTGCTAGGTGTTTGTCTGTGTGGACGCACGTGCATGCTTCTGTGTTTGCGTGTTTGTGGTTGCATGTGTTTGTGTTTAATGATGTGTGTGCCTGAAGGTATAAGGTTCAGACTAGAGCTGCTTTACATTTGGTTTTCATATCACTCTACAATCGTTTCACCTGTTTAGACTTTGTTTAACAACGCAGAGGCAGTCTCACTTAAAAATTTTTTTTTCTATATTTGACAGCCATCGTCATCGATTTGTAGGCTTGCATATTCAGAAACAAGCTCAGACAAAACTACTTTATATAAATACACTCAGCTCACAGCTCATGTTGATATCACACACATTGCACACCTGTACATCATCATGTATGTGCTTATATATATATTTATGTATATTTTGAGTTGACTTCTGTGGGCCCTGTCATAGGACTTTAGTCTCAGTACATCGCTCTTGTTTTGTGAATCTTTTTGTCATTCTTGAATTAATTATCGCCGTTGCTAAAAAAAGTTCTGTTATTTTAATTACCTGTTATAAATAAGAGACGGAAAGAGAGACTCTTATATAATACACAGACTACATGGGCATCGATACACAGGAGTTGAGACTGTCATGCACCAGCCTGCTTCAAGGCCAGAACAAAATTGTCGTCAAGTTAATTATCGGTGAGAAATGATCAGCGTAGCGGTCACTAGGGAAACCTTCCTTAATGACTGACAGGCCCCGTGATGTATGCGGTTGACCGTGGCTTCAGATGGAAAAATAGAGAAGTAGGGTAAAATGTTAGTGGAGGTAGGGAGGGAGCGAACGGGTGTTTTATGACGAGTCAGAAACTACGACAAAGCACGGTAAACAGCTGCGTGCGCCAGACGAGATTTGAACCCAGGCCAGCAGTCCTCACTGTCTGGTGACGGTTGCGCCACAAGACGCTTTCAACATTCGTGAGAACACAGATTCCACTGACATCTGACAGGTGGGTACGAAGAGATCTTCAATCATAAACTTGAGCAGTTCACAGTCGTCTCCTCCATGGGTACGAAGCCTCATGCTATTATCTCTAAACACGCGAATAGTTAAAATGCGAAACCAAACATCTATTTAGCTGGTCTCAGAGGCGACAACGGACTGGTTCGAATCAGTTCACTGGTCATTAGGACACTGCACCGACATGTTTACCATCAGTTTGCGGGAGTGGGAGAAGATTATTAGGACGTGCGTGCTTCCTTCATTCGCCTTTGACTTCTGATACAAGAGATTAAGGATCCCGAACATCCCTGGTCCTTATCTTCCGAAAACAAAGCTCTCTCTCTCTCTCTTGTGATATATATATAATCCTTTTCTTATGCGTCTGATCCCTTATCAAGATCTTTGTATTTACCATTAATAGCTTCTAGCATACTGTTCCCTTCAGAAAATTGTATGTAAATTTATGAGGTCGAAATAAACAACAATCACCATCACTTGAGGTCAGAATTTCTTAAATATTTTTCAAGTCCTTTAATGGTGTAATAGCTGCAATAACACAGCTACATTATAGTAAATACTCAAACAGTAAATAAAATATACTGTTAGTGGAGTTTCTTTGTCGACTGTAATATCTCTCCGCCTACCCATCAATCATACACTAAAGAATAGAACGCACTCACACATTTTCGTCTCCTCCATTATTTGTTCTCAAACTAGATGCATTGTCGAAGGTCGTTCAAACAGAATTAAAATGTCATTAACAACATTTTGATACACTGTTCTGCCTCGTGTTAAGTTCAAATTAAGTGCAATTCTGTGGAAATTGTCTTGCAATATTGTCCTTTGTCCTCTCTGTCTGCACTTGTGTCTTGTCCATTGATTACATGCTCTGATGGAGCGTTTCTCAGATTCAGTTAACAACAGGATTTCTCCCACTCCTCCCAGTAAAAACGTTTTAAAATATTTCCAACTAAAACTTCGAATCTTTCTGTGTACGATGCAGAAGAATAAATCTGTCTTCTAAGGAGCAATGCTCTTGAGCAGAAATGGTTGGAAATGAAAGCGTGAATGATAATAGAGCAATTACATTCCCTGTAGTTGAGTACATCAACAATACTTTGAAATTAATTCATTTTACTTTCTTGTTCAAAACAGTTAAAAGGAAATGGCCACCTGGGAGCAAAAGTCATTGAAATATATTTTCAGATATGGAAATAGTTTGTTATCTAAGTCTTATTTATCTAGAAATTTTACCAAAACCAATAACTTCTCATTTGATGAAGGTGGTCCCGAATGTTTTTTCAAGATCTTGTAACATCTCTACTCTTCGTTATCCATCGTTAGAGAGGTGGTCGAAGTTTCACTTTTTATCTTGGTTTAAGTTATTAGCAGAATAGTGGATTGGAACCAACAGTTTAGTGATCTTATGAAAACAAATGCAAGTAAAAAACCTTACTAACAGCAGACTTTAAGGAGACAAAAGGCTTTATCATAACTGAAGCATTCATTTGTATTTTTCATAAAAACTTTCAACAAATGGCTTCAATATTACATCTTAAGTTTTCAAACAGTGTAATGTACCATCCTAAACCTTCATATTTTCCAGTCGTGATAAAAAATCAATACAAGTAATCCTGACAATTTTTCTTCTTAGATCTGACAGAGCTTGCACTGATATCTGAATTGTATTTTCTCTAAAAATGAGAAATCTCTAATGTAATATTTTGGTATATCAACCCTAGTAAGCACATTGCTGGCTTAAGCCCATCGTTTACACCTTCATTAACAGATGGTCTGAATGCAAACGGCATCTGTTTGTCCAATTAACCCCAGCAATCAAACACGCTGGCAAATTAAAAAAAAAGGTTCACACTCAAACATTGTTGTCATCCTATCACTCGACACAGACACTCAAACTCGCATAGTGATTGGCAAAAATGTTTTATTTTGAGGAAATCACTGTTTGGACTACTACACTGATGGGAAATGATGGATGGCTGTCTCTCAGTTTTCTTTGTTTCCGACATATTCTGGACAAATGCTCTTGTAGCTGAGGTGTAACATGTTGATGAGTACCCGAGTTCGCATCCACGTTGTTGCGCCTGCCAGTTTGTTTTTACTAACGCGTAGTTTTCTCCTCCTTCTGGCTCTCACGTCTGACGATTTGTAGCGACCCCTAGAAATATGGATGTGTGAACCTGCGGATCTTGGCTGGTTTTCCTTCACCTTGTCCTCCGAATTTGACAATGAAAAAGCGTATAAATTACACAAAATGTACCACTTAATACCGATAACATGTGTTGTTGCCATTATTATATTCCTGCTTTATTCCAATGTATATCTCCTATGATATGAGTGATACCCTGTCAATAATTAATTAGAAAACTGCTCGCTGTCAGACAGGTTGTCTCTGTGGCCATGGTGGTGTAAAGCTGTGCACTATCACGAAACAAATCATTAATTTTTGTCTTTCTTCAGTTTCCTGTTGTCTGCATGTAGCTGTCCAACTGGTAAGGTACCCAGAAATAGCAAATTGTATGTTGCACGCTTTTTGCACTTTATGTATTCTTTATTTGCTTCTTTCTATGCCTTCTGTTACATCATGAGTTTTAAGGGACTGGTTGTAAACAAACAAACAAACAAACAAACAAACAAACAAACAAACAAACAAACAAACAAACTAACTAATGAACAAGGCAGGAAGCAAACAAACAGATAAAAAAGACCGAATGAACAACTAGCCAAAAAAAAAGGCTAGTAAACAATGTTTTCGCAGTTAAGCTTAGAACAAGGTGTTGGACGACATTAATCAAGTTACAGTTTCACTCCCCACTTTATCAAACACCACAGCAATCTCTATGACATAAAGTTTATAGAGGAATTCAACACAAATAATATTGAGTCAATTATTATAAAAGACGGGCACGCAGTCTTCCCTTCAAAGTAAAACGTTTAGAAAATGTTTAATTTTGTTCATTCCATGCCAAAACTGTTGTCGATGGCTCTGGGATTTTTAGTTTTAACATCTGATACATTTTTTATGAAACTAATTATTCACCGTGAATTTTCTTCCACTTCTTCATCCTCAGCGAGATTTTCTGACACATCATTAACATTTATGGATTTCGCAGAACCACGCTGTGAACTGCTTTGTGAATTGCAAACTATAAAATGCCGGCCACCCGGAGTACAACATATTGATTTACCTGCCGATACCCGCTGACGAGATGGCGCAAACAGGATGAGAGTATTAGTTGAAAGAATGAGAAATCTGTGCCACAGCTTCGTTCTACCATAGGAAGAGCATTGTCCACAAGGCATCGGGTTTCACACCCTCTCCACCTTTTTTGTTCACTGTAAACGCTGCCACTTGCCATGCAGTTACCTGTTCCTTGATGGACAATCGGCCGCTTGGTGTCCGCCAGGAGAATCGACCACCGTGGTAGGAGTAGACACCAGATGAAGGTCTTTTCAATGCTTGCTGGACTTCTGAACGGATTTCCTCAAAGTGAAGACATTCTTGGAGATGACAGGACTGATCTCTTGTTCCGCTCGAACGATTTTATTTCTCAGTCGATGAAGGCTGCTTAAAGGTTTTGTTACCTATCGTTAGATACGTGGTGGAACATTTATTATTTTTCTTGGTTTAAGTTTTAAACAGAGTAGGTGGTTAGGAGCAACACTGATCTTAAACACAGATCTTAAACAATTAATTGAAAGTAAAAAATCTTTTTTAACAGCAAATTTTCGAGAGAGAGAAGACTTTCGTATATTTCAACCTCCTTTCGTCTTTTTCATTAAAGCTTTAAATATTCGGGTTATTTAGTTTAATAGTTTAATGTTCCAGCTTAAACTTTAATAGTTTTCAAATCCGTGATTAACAGTGAAAAAAGTGCTTCTGACAATATCTTTCAAAGATCTGACAGAGCTCGTACTAATATCTAAATTAATTTTTCTCTAAGAAAAAGAAACTCTGAAAAGTAATATTTTGGCACATCAACCACAGTAGTTTAGCTTGAGCCAATCTTTTATACCTTCATTAGCAGATGGACTGAATACAAACGGTATCTCATTGAAGAAAGAACACTAGTTGTCCAGTAATCCCCAGACAAACAACTACAAGTGTGTAGCCACATCCATGGTCTTCGTGTAGCAGCAGGCAGCCATGTCTGGTCCAACAGTAACGGTTGCTGTTTCTTCAGCGACTTCAGTGTCCGTACTGGGTGGCTCAGGCAGTGATTCTCTAAACAATCTGGGCTTGCAGACCGATGGCAAACCATCTGGTACATTGTTCACAACATTAAATGGGAATTATGTGACCTACAAACATCTATTCATCCTTGTTCTGCAGGTGAGTGTTCTCGAAGATATTGTTTCTTTGAGATTTTGTATTTACACAGCGTGTGTAGAAATGCACCAAAATGCAGCAACAGGGACAGAAAGGTATTTTTTCAAGTGCGATATTCATGAAAACACATTATGTTACTAATTCGTCTGTTAACAGTCATGACTAATATCAGTGTTTTTTCCCTGCAAGTTGAATGAAAAATTGTACACGTACTTTATTTGGTAATTGTTATCTTATGCTAATTATGATACCAAATAATTGATTATACAGTTTATTTCTATGGAAGACAGCGCAGATAACCAGGAGAAACATGATATCAATCCATATATTCCTCTATTGTAATTTTTTTCAAGACAATCAAAGTCTGTGTTCATTTGAATAAATGACTTACGGGTAGTAAAAACATTCTTTAGCCGAAAACTTGAGCAAGAAAATAAAAAATGAGAAATTGAGCGTGTTGGACAGTGAACAGAAATCCCTGTTATATATACAATCCCCAGGTTTTATGCAGATATTATTTGCCTACGTCTGCGCAGGTGAATACACATCATTATGGATACAGGGTCGATAATCAAGAGCACGTATAGAGGGAACGTGAGGCTGAACAATGAGTTAAGCTTCTTGAAAAAAAACATTTTGCACATTTTATAATTATGTGTACCATCACTGTTTGCCTAAAATAACAGCAGACGTCTAGGAGAGAGAGAAATGTAAATTGTCTAAAAATATTGAATAGAAAAGCTTCTTTTCTAAGAGTGTGCTCTTACATATGATCACAGGGATTACTGGTTAGGAGGTAGGGCAAGAAAATTCTCCTCTCTGTGTGTGTGTGGAGAGACGAGGCGATGGCCACAAGTAGCAATGACAAACATACGCTTTTCCCTCTGTGCCACATGGCACTCAAACTGCTGACTCGAACCCCAGACCTTCAAGACCATGAAATAAATTCAAAGCTAGCATACCAGAGTGCACGAAGAGTCGACTCAGACGTATATATACACCACCACATGGTCATGATCGAGGCTTTCCCACATAAACACACATCGTCCTGAAATGCACGACGATGTTGATTGATCTAATAATAACTGAGATAAACTTCCAGCAAAACACGTAAACAGTGCACGAGACGAGAGGACTGCACACCAGCGCCATAGACAAAATGGCGAATTTCTGTTGTCACGTGCAGTCTCGTCAAGATGTCGTTAAGCTCACGTAGCGAGGTCGCCCTAAGCACTTTTTCAACTCAGACATGACAAAGAGCCCTCGACAGTCACACAGGGCGGACAAGAGAAACCTCTTATTTGCCTCAGTGCGATACTACTCACACAGCTCGTTAGGACACCACTGATGTCAACTGACATCCACACCTGTAAAAACAAGAGAAACATTGATTAGGCGGACATGCAGCCGGACTGGAGGTTGTTGTCTAATTAGATGTCTGCAACACAGCAGATAAAGACCCTCACACCAGCCTGCAAACGTACAAACACACAGTCCTTTTCCCCTTTAAGATAGACTATATTAATGTATTTGAACTTATAACCTGGCTTTAAAATGGGTTTTGACAATAATAATAAAATAAATTAGCCAAGGAATACGGATTCGCTCGGTTTGTTTTAAGCCGCTCACGGTTCCTGCTGTGGTTTTATTTTCAGATTTATTTTAATGAAGTGTATCATGTTTTTGTAGTGAAATAGTAAACACTTGCACTTGATGTTCCTAATGAGCTGACTACTCAAGTTTGAGTGAATGGGAAAAAAAACTTGCTTTGTCTCGCTCACCAATTCTCTGAATTCTCTTTTTCTCTCTGATTTTTTCTTCGAATTTTTTCCTTTCCCTAGTTCCTTGTTGCCCTTTATGTCTTTTCTCTCATAGGATACTGTTTCATGGGATGCTGTCTCATGTTACCATGTTGTCAACCAATATCTTCTGCGTAGGTCGCAATTTCTTTTTGCATTGAGGAAAACAGGAAAATCCGAGAACACAAACATGCTTGTGAGCTTATCAAACAAAGCCTCGTGTGTTTCTGGAATAGAAACTAATATTCCTATGAGAGTTGGTGAGGATCAGGCAATCGGTGTTGATGAAACCAGAGACCACACACACACACACACACACACGTGCATTACACACGTAAACAAACATTGTGACATTTCATTTGTACTAAATGCTGTGTCAGTGATAACAATTGTAATCATTACAGACATTTCTTGACAAGTAACGAGAGGGGAGCAGTGTGTCCACAAATGCGGGCAATTACTGTAGAGAGGTCGTTAAAGTGTTGTTTCAGAAATGTTGGCTGTAGTTATTAAGGTTGTTATTTGATATTTCTTCAAGAGACGACAGCGTACAGCTGAGTGAAGGGACTAAGGTCTTGTCAAGACAGTCTCAAAACTTCACCTTTTACCTCTGGTTCATATTTAGTAACATAGAAATTGTTAACATGCTTCAAATATTCTGTGAACTCTTTTTATTTTTTTACTTTTTAAGTTCTCTTCAATTTTGCCAACCAGCGTTTGATGACCAAAAGTACAATAGTGAAATCCTCGGACTATTAATTTCATGTCGAGTATCACCAAAACTGCTTTCCGGTCTATAAAATTTATTCACAGAAAGAATTGCACACAAAGCAGGCTAAACAAAAATATTAATGAGTCAGGTTGCGAAAAGGTAAATTAATGCCATTGATTACTGCAAACATCGATTCGTTTTATATGGAATAATACGGTGTTTGAATGCGGCTTAAAGAAACTTCATGAACCAGATTGTTTGGACTCTCTGCCCAATGGAACCAATTTTTTGAGCAGAAAGACGAACATGCGCAGATGCTTGGTAAACCTGTAAGCACGTGCGCTGCTAGCAAGGTCTGTTTACAGGCATTCTGTTTGTTCCATCTCCTTTACATCGAGAGGAGAGTTCTGGGTCTGGATACATGCAACTAAAACTTTGCTTCAAAGGTAAAAGTATAGAAGGCACTATCGAACGATTTCGATGTCGGCTCCTTGTTGACGAATATTTATTTCATTTCATGGTAATGAAGTGTTATGAAGTTCCCGTACCTTAAAGGTCTACAAAATTGCAAAATTTGTTGTTTTTTTTTTCTTAGCAGCTCTTTACCCACCCACCCGTATTCCACAGATACACATACATCCACACTAAATCCTCCAGACATGTCTAGAAAATAGCCATGAGAAAGAAGTTAAAGGGCTGGCAACAGTGGGCGTGGTGGGTCTCTGTGCACCAAGCCACAGGTCTTGCACAACATTTATATTACTTATCCTCGGACATTTACGGTGTCACTGCTTTGACCTCTTTCTAACTGCAGACTTGTGTAGCGGTAATGGAGAGGTCTAGTGATCAAATTTAGGATACAGCAGCGGTTCTCAACCTGTGGGGCGCGACCCCCTGGGGGGTCGCGACGTGCCTACAAGGGGGTCGCGAAGGTGGTCATTTTTTTAAAAAGTTTCTTATACTGGTATTAGTGAAATTAGTTTACATTGTGTAACCGAGTGGTGAGGGCGATCAAACTCCAAATTCTTCTCCCTATTCAAGTACACTGTCTCGGCAATGCAGTGACTTCTCACTTCCATAACTCAAAACACAATCCCCCTCTCAACAATTAAGTCAATCTCCCTCCTCTCACCTTTTGCCCTTTCTCTTCCCCAATCTCTCATCGCTGACTCCCCTCTCCCTCTCCAGTCACACCTCTCTTTTTTTTTTAAACATCTAAAAGGCACGCATTCAGGAAACGTCCATCATTCACACCCTTTCATTCGCACGTGCTCAGTCCTAGTACTCTATAGGTCCCTGACAGAAGGCCATGACCAGACAAGATGAATGCTTTCGTCCGAAACATTTCGTTGTGGACGCAAAAGATACGCCAAGAAAATATTTTTGATATGTTTCCGTGCTTGTGTAAGTGCAAGGCTGACGTTAACTTGAATCTTGATCATATGAAGAATGTAATTATTGCCCATCTAAACGGACTGCAAGAAAGGTTTCAGCATTATTTCGCTGAAATTGATGTGACTAAATACGATTGGATTCGTAATCCATTTCTGGCTGATCCTAGCACAAGCGGGTTGTCCACGCAAGAAGAAGAGCAGCTCATCGACCTTTCGAGTGACCAATCCCTGAAAATGGTCTTCCAAACAACACTAGTTCCAACATTCTGGATTAGCATCAACGGTGAATATCCTCTCCTTTCTGAGAAAGCAATGAAAGTTCTGCTGCCATTTTCAACTTCGTATATGTGTGAGCAAGGATTTTCAGCATTGGCAGCACTGAAGTCGAAATACAGAAATCGTGTGGACGCAGAGGCTGAGCTGCGAATAGCAGTGGGTACCAACATCGCACAGGTTCGCTTCTCTATGCAACAGCAAGCAGGCTCAACCTTCTCATTAATCAAAGTGAGTGTCCAATAAAATAATATTTATTAGCACCGCAGAATTTGCTTTAGTAAAATTTCATTAACAGTTATACTTCTTGCAGATACGAACTTTGTTCTTCCGTTGTTGATTTCCTCGACGCGGCGTTCGAGGTTAGCTAAGGCTCCCTCCCCCCCCCCCCCGCTCTTCACCGACCTAGCGACCTAGCTGGCTAAGGGGGTCGCGGACGTACCGGTGTTCGTCAGGGGGGTCGTCACATGTAAAAGGTTGAGAACCGCTGGGATACAGGGATTTTAAAAATCTGCTTAAGCATTGATTTAGTTGTACTAATTACTACATTAGTTAATGTAGAGCCGTGAGCTTCATTATGTCTTAAGGATGCCTTTTCTTCGACCATCTGACATTAATTTTGCATTTAGCTATTGTATCCCTGGGTTTTATTTTCTCTTTACGAGTTCACCCAGTGCAAAGCTACATGCGCACCGTTGGCTTTCTCACTGACCTTTAACCTTTGCGAAGTGCGAAGTGTTTGTTTTGTGGTGGCGGCGCAATAGCGGCGGGGGCATGGTAACCCAACGGACACCAGACCTGCCCTGTCCCTCAGCTAACAAGCAGCATCCCTGACTCGGTCACGTGATGCCTGTGCTACAGCTGTGGAGACAACCCTCGGGGTATTCCTTCTGTTTAACCCTAAAAGTGAAACGAGAAATGAATGCTGGGAAGCAAAAACAAGTGACAGTCTCTGAGTCCGTCTTTTTTCTTTATTTGCTCTTTCAGTTTCTTAAAGGAAATGTCTGAGGTGTTTAATGACAGTGAGACTATAACATACTGCTATATATGACAGGAAAATATTTATTTATGTAGACATGTGCAGTTTTGTATCAGTGTTTGTTTTCGCTTCCCTTTCATGGGTGTGTCTGCTGAGCGAGTTGATGAGATATAAAACTTAAATGCTTTTGATCAATCAATTTTAATTATCAGGAAGCAACATTGTATGGCATTTACTGCACTGGATACACTTTTAAATGTTCCTCGAATGAAACGATGAAAGTAGAGCAATATGTATTTTTATGTTTTTCTTTTGCGAACCATTTTCATGCATTTAGGGATTACAGAGGAATGGGAATTAAATGATTAGAAATGTCGACAGGCAGCCCACCACATTGTCTGTTCCTAGTGCTGTAAGCAACACTCCTACGATCTTAAACACTGATAAAATGATTCGTCGGATAGTTTCTAGGAGAACTTTTTCCATATATTCTGTAACTACGTATGCTAGTTACGTATCAATCTTCAGTCCAAACCCGTTGTTTTGAGGCACTCATCAAAAAGAGAAATTCAGCTGAAGGCTAAAGAAAAAGTACGAGTTAAATCATCCTGGCTTTTCCATTCCTTTTATTATAATTTTCTGTTTATTTTTTTCTCTTGTTCATAAAATGTAAGCAATGCTGAGAAAGACGAAATCAAATAATATGAAAAACTGGAAACTAAAAAAAAAACCGAATTGATTCCTAAAACTGTTGTAACATCTACAGACCCCAGCTTTGTAGAAACGACATCCAGTCACTCGTATCCCATTCCAGAAACACACCAAGAGAAAATATTTGTACAGATTTCTTGGTTCGTGTTATTCGTGTTAACAAAAGACATCTTCTTCTCTCCTTGCAGGCAGTTGTCGGAGTTCTCATCGTCTTGCTCAACGGACTGGTGCTGGACACCATGGTCAGACAGGGCAAGTCACGTGAGGCGGCCGACCTCCTGGTGGCGGGACTGGCTCTGTCGGATGCTCTGGTCGGTGTTATTGTGCTTTGGGTGTCTGTCTACAACATCGTCTACTTCCAGGTGGTGGAAGAGTGTCTGCTGAGGTTAGGTTTGGCTCATTCCACTATGGCAATCAGTGCTTTTCTTCTGCTGTGTCTGTCGGCGGACAGATTCATGAAAATCATCTTACCTTATCAGTGAGTACCTCAACATTGACTTCTGTTTCTTGTGGTGCATGGTATAATGACTATTTAAAATATTCATCATTTTATGATTTCCCACGGGGGCCGTAGTTATGAAGTGACTGAAAATGTCGAACTCAAAGAAAAACGTTTCAGAATAATTAACTCTCATTGTAAGATGTCTTTAAGATGTACTTGACAAAGAAAAATCAATAGAAGCAAAGATGAAACGTTCCCTGATTGCACTCCGAACAGCAAAAGGATTTTAATTTTTAATTTTGAAGTACTTATATTTTTCCTCAGGTACATTGATGTCTGCAAGAAATGGACCGTATGGGTTGTCATGGTAGTTGTTTGGTTGCTAGGCATCGGTATTGGCTCACTGCCATTACTTGGATGGAATTCGGCAGAAACAACTAATTCCTCAGGGGATCCTATATGTGGTTACTTCAAAATCATGAATCCAGACTACTTAAGGCAAGAAATTCATTCTCTCATATGTGTGGAAATATGAAAGCCATAAATGCATGAGACATAAAGTAAAATAAGATTCTTTGTTATGATTTCCGACAAACTTTTAATCTCAAAATCCTTTCATAATATATTTTCTAAAATGCAGTGAAATCACCAAAACTAGGATATATCTTTCTGACCAGAAGTGTTTGGTTTTTAAAGATATTATTTACATAAATTAATAGAGGTTTGTATCATCTCTTGCAGGATGTACAGCGTCGTCATCTGCACGCCCATCTGCGCCATCATCATACTGTACTTGAAGCTGTTCCACGTGGCCAGGAAGCACGCTGTAGCCATAGCAACCACTCAAGGTTCGGTCACGTCAAAGGTCACGGCTGATCATCGTCACGTGTGGCGCTACACGAAGACTGTCTTCATCATCGTCGGCGTCTACTTCATCTGCTGGCTTCCTTTGGGTGAGTAATCTCCCCTTTCAGCCTCCTGCCCCCCCCCCACTTCCTCACGCCCTCCCACCTTCCTCGAGCTTCACACAGCAGTTTTCTTTTAATTTCCGAGAGCATGATCTTCTACAGCGGCTGATTTTGTCATTAATTTGTCATGAGATCCAATTCCTAATACGACAAACCGTCACCGCATTAGCGGCCATGACGTATTCATCCATCTATTCATCCACCCGTTGATCCATTCACTCACCACAGCGACATCCCTATATCAATGCATCTCCCAGACCATCTCCTGCCCCACAAATTAGTTCGCAAGGAAAACAAAACGTTACAATGAGTCCTGCCAGGGCAGCTGAAACTCGATATCTCCGGGTTCAAGTCTCAGAAGGAAGCAATTATTTTTACTGGAGAGAATAGTGTTCGTGTCACTATTGACAGGAAGGACCATTACACAAGTAAAAAGTATTGAATTTTTTTAAGTGTAAAAGCTGCAATAATAACGCAGGCATTCTGGTAACAAAAGTAAAACTGTTCGACTTAGTTTTATTCCAAAAATATTGGAAAGCTCACTTTTTTTGGTTGCTGTAACCGTTCCTATAGCAACGCTTGGGATTCTTTTCCCTAATGAACTCTATTTTTTTTTAATTGCTTGACAGGTGTGGTGGTGATGTGCTCGGTAACCGGGGTGCTAGACCACATGAGCATCTCCAAGAGAGGCGACTTAATGCTCTACACCGGAATCTTCGTCTTCTGCAACAGCCTCCTCAACCCCATCATCTACGCCAAGAAGATCCCTGCCATCCGCAGACGGTTTACAGCCATGTTCTGCTGCTGTCGGAAAAAGGACGAAAGTTCTGAGCACACTTTCAGCATCACCAACACGGATAAATAATGTAAATGAATCTTGTCTATGATTAATCGAATCCAAGGTTAAAGCATTCGAAGATTATTCCAGGATTTAACTACGAAGGATATATCGACTTCAAGATGGAGATGGTCTGCTTCAAGGCAAAGAAGTTAATTTTGTCTCATCTCGCCTTTTCAAGGCAGTGGCAAACCAAGTTCCGAATGCGAACTGAAGGAGGAGTGTTTGGCAGTTTCTCGACGTCACCACGTGACCAGCTACCCCGGTATGACCAGAGCAGGGTGCTTCACACGGACTCACTTTCTCTTTCAGGGGTACAGTGAAATAACCGAGAACTTGCCTGTTAGGAACTAGTCACGTGGTTACATGTTGTGGTTTTTTTTTCCTCTCATCCTTATCATCGTCTGCTGCTCGTTAACAGACATGGGAACTGTAAAATTCACGAGGATACTAACCACTGGCTGATATCTTCAGAAAGATCACAGGCGTGTTCATAACGAAGTTGTTTCACACTTTTGCGGAGTACGAAGACTCGATATGAAGGAAACATGTCAATCATTAAAATATTAGACATTTTGATAATATTTGTTTATTTGAAATGAAGGACATGGCTGTTGTTCAATGTCTGTTGCATTTTGTATCGTGTTAATAAAAAGAAATCCCTTTTCAGATAAGTAACCTACGGATGAGAAGATACGAGGGCAGATAAAATGGCTTTGCTATGTTCGTCGCTGAAATGTGCCTGAGATGAGGAATAACTATTTTATATCAGGAAATAACACGTCTGAGTGTTCAATCTTGTGCACAAAGCCTGGAATATACAGACACAATCGTGACAAGTGGCGGAGCTCGTCTGGTGACAACCACTGACTCAATCACTATTAGTGACTGGCTTTCTCAATTACTGGTAATGTCTCACAGACTCATTTTTAGTGACTGGCTGTCTCAATTACTGGTAATGTCTCACGGACTTGATCATTATCAGTGACTGGCTGCCTCAATCACAAACCTACCCAAGAAGACAAAATAATTTTTTTGTAACCTTCCAGAGGCGATGAGAGAGGAAGAAACGTGAAATAAGACACAGAGTGGACGAGATAAACATCGATACTGTTGAGAGAGAAGTACTTTTATGTTGTAAAATTATTGTCATTTGCACTCTTGGCGGTTTTCTTTTAACGAGATGGTCTATTTGTAGAAGAAAATTTATGTGGCAATGTTGTTTGTATTGTCAAATAAAAGTGTGTTCCCGAAGTTCATGCCTTTTGCGTTTGTGTGTGTGTTGATAGGAACACAGACACACATACATACATAGATGCAAACAGACAGGCCAGTCATCATGTAACACACACGAACACACACACACGAACACACACACACACACACACACACACACACACACACACACACACACACACACAACACACACACACACACACACACACACACACACACATACTAATACATTGCAGGTAGACAAAGCCGGGATGAGTACGATAGAAAGAGAAAGAGAGAGAAAGTGCAATGCTTCCATAGAAAAGAAGCAAGACAAAGGACATCCACTTCGAAATCTCAGGATAAAGATCCATTGTATCGCGTTGCGGTAACATCAAAAGAAATGTTCGATGCAGCAGCAGCAACAAAAGATTTGCAGAAGGACGAAATCGATAAGCGTATTAAAAGTTCGGTGAACTGAACGACTGCACCAGGAACTCGCTATTGTAGAAATTTAAACCCTCTTAATCTTTCAAAAACAAACTTCTCAGACCATTGTATACGAGAAACACTTGTCCCCAAGCATCTTCAAAACATTTTTCGTGTGGTTGCCCTTTTTGTTGAGTATTAGAACAGTGCTTTCGTATGCAACACAAGTGCGCAGTTTGGAAGCTAAGCAAGAAGGTAAATGATCACTAATAAGGTAAATAATAATAGTTTTATTTCATTTTAAGGTAAATAATGTTTGTTACTTAATATGGCATTGTACTATTCCTATAATTACTATGTTTTCAATGACTCTGTATACTGACCAAACTAATAAACAATCTTGGATTTGCAAAATCTTGTCAGCAGAGTGTAGCATCTCACACAGGACATGAATCTGTGTTTCAAATAGCTTTCCGAGGGATATGTCGAGAAGGTGAGAAATTTTCAAGGAAATGGTGTGTGTAACTGGTTTACTGTCAAAGAAGACCTCTACAGTGACTACACGTTGCACGAAAAACACATTTTCTACTCAATAATTTTACCATTATCGTTATAAATAAACCTTTACCTCCAGACATTAGTATCGCTAGCATTATCCACAATTAATTAATCAGTGTAGAAGTCGAAGCAGTAACACGAGCATGATCAAGATCCTGTTTACGTTCACCGCTCAGAAAAAAACAGCCTTCACCTTTCACCTTTCGTAAATAAGTCAGGTGTCGCCGACGAGTCAATAAACGTCACCCGGGGGCTGGCACAGCGATCAACAGGAGGAAGCGACTTGTCGCTGGTCCTGGGAGGGATTTCTAGGTCAGATGACAACCTCCAGCAACCACACTGTCGTTAATGTCACACACAAACACACGCATGCATAACTACCTGCATTTCGCAGCATGAGACACAAAGTTATGTCCAATGCTCTGCGGCATCTTGCTACCCCCGGGGTGCAATTACTGCACACGTTCACTACACCTGCTTTATACACCCCGTCCAGGAGGAAACATCAAAAACATTATGGGATGTGTGGCCACATCAGGTCTATACTGTGTTTATTATCACGAGATTGACAATGACAAAGCTTTTACCTGAAAGTGAAGGCCGTTAGAAGCAGGGATACGAACCTCGCAAAGACAACCCATAGTTCACTACTGACAACCCATAGTTCACTACTGACAACCCATACTACACTACTACAGTTATTAATATTAGTAGCTGGATACTATTTTCAGAGCAACTCTTTGTAAAATGTAAATAACCAAAAAAATTGATTGCTAACCAGTCACACCAGAACAGGATTACACTTTCACTATTTAGTGCAGCGCTGTTTTCTATAAGATTATCGTTGTTTTCTTCTAACAGGAACTGATGCTATCTACACGATACCTAGTATCATCTCTGAACGAGAGACAGAAAGAAGTCGGCGCCTCCTTATTAATCGTTACACGCTACGTACATCGTCTGACTCCTCGTCAACGATAATGCCATCGTGCCATCGTGCCACTGCTAATCCCAAGATTTGCCCCAGTGTACACAGAGGGTGCATACACCCTCAGGTGCAAATCAACGAAGTCAGGACAGAAATCAAATACAAAGGGAAGAGCCGCGAGTAAGCGGCTGGCAACCGCAACATTTTTGTAATTCTGTAGTCAAGTCAGAATTTTGAATTCAACTACCCACCACTCCTTTTTAATACCCCCACCCTCAATAAAACAATGTCAAAAATATGGACAAAGAAAAGAGACTTATTACTAGATACGTACTTTGTAGAATCAGTATTTATGTTTGGCAAGTTGTGTACCTGGCCATACTGTAGATTTGTCCTATATATATATATCCTCTAACAGTGTTATCTTTCACTAGCAATCGTGTTTCTAACGACCACGACAATGCTTGGCAGTGTCATCAGTGAGATGGTAATGAGCACAACCACGCGATCAAGAGTATGTCTGCTAAGACATCGTTTCCTATGTTCGTTATCTGACTCTCACCCCAGGAACCAGTCGAGCCGGAGCCCCTCAGGACATCCGTCTTTCGAATGCTTACTGTCGACGCGGTCATCTACATCGCGACCACCTCGGTAGGTGGCGTCTGCGCTGACGTTGAAGGGGAAGGGCGATAAGCGGTTGTCGCTGCAGTGACGCGTGCTGCTGATGGTCTCGCCTGCTGCGCCACTGCACGTGAGGCAGTTGTCCTGCAGCGCACTTTATGCTTCAGTTAATGGATGAAACTTCCTGCTGGGTTTCCTTTGACATTAGGATTGTTTGCTTGACGTAATGATTCAATGATATGATAGCGGGGTTGTCTGCCTTGGCATGAAGATTGTGGGGTTTGACACTGAGACCCGGTGAGGTTAAAAACCTTCTCTGTGTCTCAGTTGTGCTCCTGACAGCCATAGATAAATACAAATAGTCTAAAATATGAAATGTTCTAAAATACCTCAGTGGTACCCCAACCTACCAACACAACCCATTCTGGAAAGCTGGTCGAGAGGGAATCATTATTTTTTCTCCCCAATAACAAACAGTATAGCAATAAGTTCCAACACCCACCAATAGCTCAGTAGCTTGTATTATTTATAGTACTTTATGTAGTATGCAAAAATATAAAAAAAATGTTTCAAATAATTTCAATTAAAATACATTTTTCTCATCACGTCACTAAAAATTTAACAATAAAACATTTTATTACCACTTTTACTTCTGTGGCTACACCAGCCGTTTTAATGGCCTCTTTCAATTTACACCACGTAAATGTTGTTAAAATTCTCTTTAAAACAGTGTATTGCAGGTGTTTGTCTATATTCTAGATTAATCAATATAATTTTGTTCGCGGGAATCGCCTTACGTAGAGTTCGCACAAGGGGATGCAACTGTGACTTGCTATTTAATAAGGGAATTAACCCCTTCAACCACGCTACTCTTAAACGCTGATTTTTTTTTTCTTTTTCTTTTTTAAAGGTCACAGTGAAGGGAAAAACTTCGGGAGTTTATTGCGACAGGCAAAATAACTCAAGGCCTAAAACTTATGACAGGTAAAGGTAAACTAAACGAGGGCCCAAAGCAACCGAGTCAATATCAAACTACAAGTAGGTTACAGTAGTAAGATCGCGAGAAGCGTCTCCGTAGCGTAGGGGCGATCTTGCTAAAGAAAACAACAACAGACCGATTAAAATAAACAATTTCAGTAAGGGAGTAAACATTGATTTCTTCTATTTTCTTTTAAAGACTTTATTTTATATATATTGAGAAAACAACTTTTCAGTGTGGATCAGGTAACAAACAAACACTGAAGAATGGGAGATAACAAGCGAAACTTTTTTTTATGTCTCTTACGTCCCTTTGATTAGCTTATTCTCTGCCAGTTTGAATGAGTTGTTTAGTGTGGGGTCTATGCACATAGTCAAAATGCTCAGGTTACTAGCTTGAGTAATATTTTAATAGCTTAACTAAGTAATTGAACAACATTTTAATTCAGGTGGACCTTTGAAAACTTTATCAAAGAGACTGGTATAAACTTTACACTAAAATTTGTTTGATTGTTTTATGCTTAATTGCTGTTTATTCGTTTGTGCTCAGCGCATTGAGATCACCTCCACACAAATTATTTGTTTCACAAATCTGATTATTAATATTTAAGGAAGAGAAAGACAGAGATATGATTACAGTTCATGTCTTGGAAAATAAAGGACTTGTGAACCAATCGTATTTCTCCTTTGTTTTCCATTGAAATAAACTTATTATGCTGTGTGAACCTCATAAAGATTTGAGCGAAACGAAAATCTTTTAATGTCTATTTAACTCGTGCGTCTGTCTCCCGTTTCTGTTTATTATTCTTTTTGTTTGTGTGCGTGTGTGTGTGTATTAGAACTAAGAACCTGGGTTGTCGGTAACGGTTATCCCACACACTTTCACTGCTAATAACCGACTCGATATCAAAGATATAAACTATTATAATTAAAGACATCGTTGTGTCTGGTGTAAACTAACTTCATCTTTCAACAGAAAAGCGTCAGAATGCAAACGGAAAGACTAGGAGGAATAAATGAACAGAAAAAGTCAACTTGAGCATGCTTCCCTTTATAGTGTGTTTTACTTGTAAACAAAGTTTCCTCATGATGCATCTTGACGAAGATAACAAAAATTCAGACAAATTAAAATAAACAGTTTAAAACAGTGAGAGACTAACATTTCTTCTGTTTTAATATAGTAATTTATGATATCTGTATTTTGGAATGACAACATACCTTACACGCTTTTCATCTTGCAGGGATACTAACAGGTGTGCTCACATACAAAAATAAACACAAGAATAAAAAATAAACTAAGCAAAACAAGTGCTAGTTACAAGATGATTACAAGAGAAGGATAATGTTGTGTGTCAGGGAAATGTCTTATTTCCTGTGTACGCGTAGTTCGACAGTGTGTGCGAGTGTGTGTGCGAGTGTGTCTACCACGTGAGAATAAAAGAGAACAAAGGGTGAAATTCGTAAACCCTGTGCAGGAGCATAACATAGCTGATGGCACGTGACACTCGTGACGACAGCTCACCTCCAGGTGTTTCGCTCAGTGAGCAGTGTGTGACATTCCCAACGCAGCCGCCGAGACGGTTGGTCCTACCTGTACAGGTGTGAATACAGACAGCGGAGTCTGTGCATTTAGTTCATTGCCGAGTAAAGGTAAACAAATATGTTTTTATATTGTCCTGAATTCTTAATTCTGATTTCACACCAAAAGTATTGTTAAATTGTTTCATGAGAAAAATCTTAACGTTCAATAAGAAATCACGTGATGAGTTTAACTCAGGGAGACTAATAGTAGCAGTGAGTTGTAGAGACTCATTAGTCATTAAGTTGCAGGAACTAATGAGGAGGAATAGTTACGGAGGACCTGCTGAAACAGATCCCTAACTACAGGAGGGCCTGAGAGACTTCTTCCTACACCGGACCCACCCAGGGGGGGATTGCAGCCAGAGGGAGGGCTGAGTAGCTCGAACCAAGCCGGGTAGCCCAGGAGCTTCTTCCCTTGTCGGTCGTCGAGGAATGGAGCATCCTGTCGACGTTTCCACTAATGTCCTGGCCAAAGAGTCTGGAAGTGTCTACCAGCCTTTGTGTTTCCATGGAAATATGTGCAGTGACGTGTTAGTGTAGTTGCTAGTGTGACAGCGCACGTGCCTGGCAGTGACTGGGTGGAGGACGAGCATTCCTGGCGCTGAGGTTCGTGAGAGCATCGTACATCGAGATGGCAGATGACGGGAATGGTAAGTGTTATCTTCGACTTATTCTAATTTTTCAGTGTGACCACTGTGGTTGTCCGTGACAATTGGTGATCCGACGTGATTGCGTGGCTGTCTGTCTGTCACGTGCCTCATGTGTTTTTCGCATTGTTTAACCCAGCGGTTCTCAACCTGTGGGTCGCGACCCCCCAGGGGGTCGCGACGTGCCTACAAGGGGGTCGCGAAGGTGGTCATTTTTTAAAAAAAAGTTTCTTATACTGGTATTAGTGAAATTAGTTTACATTGTGTAACCGAGTGGTGCGGGGGCTCAAACTCCAAATCTCTTCTTCCTATTCAAGTACACTGTCTCGGCATGCAGTGACTTCTCACTTCCAAAACTCAAAACACAATCTCCCTCTCAACAATTAAGCCTCCAATCTCCCTCCTCTCGCCTTTTGCCCTCTTTCTCCCCCAATCTCTCATCGCTGACTCCCCTATATTACACCACCATATTACAAACAACTGACAAGATGAATGCTTTCGTCCGAAAAATTTCGTTGTGGACGCAAAAGATACGCCAAGAAAATATTTTTGATATGTTTCCGTGCTTGTGTAAGTGCAAGGCTGACGTTAACTTGAATCTTGATCAGGTGAAGAATGTAATTATTGCCCATCTAAACGGACTGCAAGAAAGGTTTCAGCATTACTTCGCTGAAATTGATGTGACTAAATACGATTGGATTCGTAATCCATTTCTGGCTGATCCTAGCACAAGCGGGTTTGTCCACGCAAGAAGAAGAGCAGCTCATCGACCTTTCGAGTGACCAATCCCTGAAAATGGTCTTCCAAACAACACCAGTGCCAACATTCTGGATTAGCATCAACGGTGAATATCCTCTCCTTTCTGAGAAAGCAATGAAAGTTCTGCTGCCATTTTCAACTTCGTATATGTGTGAGCAAGGATTTTCAGCATTGGCAGCACTGAAGTCGAAATACAGAAATCGTGTGGACGCAGAGGCTGAGCTGCGAATAGCAGTGGGTACGAACATCGCACCCAGGTACGCTTCTCTATGCAACAGCAAGCAGGCTCAACCTTCTCATTAATCAAAGTGAGTGTCCAATAAAATAATATTTATTAGCTTTAGTAAAATTTCATTAACAGTTATACTTCTTGCAGATACGAACTTTGCTCTTCCGTTGTTGAATTGCATTGATTTCCTCGACGCGGCGTTCGAGGTTAGCTAAAGCTGCCCCCCCCCCCCCGCTCTTCCACCGACCTAGCCGGCTAAGGGGGGTCGCGGACGTACCGGTGTTCGTCAGGGGGGTCGCCACATGTAAAAGGTTGAGAACCGCTGGTTTAACCCCTTGGTGGCTCAGTGACTAAACGTGTTTGTCGAGTGTATGTGGAATGTAAGAGAATATTAGACTGGGAAAGGTTAAAAACGTGACAAGCTGTTTAGTGAACACTGCTCACCCATACGTTTGGCCAGACAGAGCTGTAGAATGTTACTCAGGCCAAAGATGTAGAGAAGGAAAGACGTGGTGAGTCACGCGTGGACATCTCCCGAGAGAGAGTTGTCTGTTGTGAAGGGTGGTGTCCATCGACTTGCTTACGGCGCGGTACTCACGCGTTTGTGGAAAAACCTCGCCTACACGAGGCATGGCAACTTTTTGTTGGGTTTTTGTTTATGGAATAGTAATACAACTTATGTAAATTTTGAAGAATGAACGTACGAGAGGAAGTTATGTGGATTAGAAAATATGGTTGAAAATAGAAATATAGTGTAGCTTCGAGTTACAGGTTGTAGGTGCCTGGACCACAAGAGCAGGAGTTCTACTGGAGAGAAGAATCGCCTCTTAGAGCATTCCGGGAACAACGGTTTTGGCTCTGCATCCAGCAGACGTGAGCTAGGTGCTGTGTGACGTCACTGACGGTTACCTCCCCTGTGGCCTGTGTGTGGCCAGTGTGTACGGCTAGTGTGTGTTATTCATACGTGACGTCACTGAAGATTACCTCCCCTGTGGCCAGTGTGTATGGCTAGTGTGTTTTATTCACATATTTGGATTCCTGTTGACGATACCTGTGAAGAGCGGCGAACTGTAAGTAGATTTTTCAAGAGTGGCAAGAATACTTGTGCAATTATAAACAATAAGATAATAGATTATAGGTAATAAAGTTGGAACGTTTGCCTTGTAAGCTTTAGACGAATTATTGTAGTTATCTTTAGCTGTGTGTCGCCAATAGAACATAGTGGTTGGGGAGAGCTGTGAGCTGTATGTTTGAATGTAAGTTTGCATGTAAGTTTGTATGTATGTTTGCATGTATGTTTGCATGTAAGTTTGTAGTGTGTCAAGTCCCGAGCCCCTCAGCAACTTCATTACATGATGTGGACAGCCTCAGACGATCGTTGTTGTCTGTGTTGAACGAACGCGTGCGAACGTCGTGTGTGTGTTGCTCGTGCGTCCGTGACACTGTCTTGTAAACAGTTGTTGTGTGGACGGATTGTCCTTTGAGGAGTTTTGTGGCTTTTCTGTTGATGTTTATGGTTCATTTTCACGTTTTATTTCCCATCTACAGCTCCAGGGGTCCACGGGTCTGTAAGGTTCTACCCGTAGTAAGGGCATAGCCTCTGTCTCTGCTGTATTCTGTCTTTCTTTCCCTGCTTCCTTCACCTTACCCTGAGTGTGTGTTTATTGGAGGAAGCTTGGTAGTGTGTGAGCGTGTGGTTATCTCCCCATTAGGTACTCTATTCTATTGCTTTAAGAAAAAAAATTTGGGGTTGTTCCTCAAACTACATGTATTGAACTTGAAATCTTGATGATTAGTAGTGTTCACATTATTACATTTGAAGAATCTGAATTCTCTTCTTCGTTTGCTCGTTAGGATTGCTTATGTGTTTACTTCATCTTTACAGAGAACTTGCCATTGTGGGCTTTGTTGTGTTTACTGAGATTTGGATTTGAGACGTGTGTACACCCACTGCTTTGATTGATGATTGAGAGTAGTTGTTTCCTGACTAGCCTTGATTGAACTAGGGCTTGTTGTGACGACACATGCTATGAATAAAGTATTTGTGAGAGAATTTTGGGTGATTTTCTTTTATACCTTGTTGTTATATTAACGTTGTTGATAGTTGTTATTGATGGTTAATGTTCATGGTTGATGACGATAATGATGATTGATGATTGATGATGGTTGATGATGGTTGATGATAATGATTGATGATGATGATTAATCATTGTTGTTGAAGGTTGTTGATGGTTGATTCATGATGTTATTGGTTGATGATTATTATTATGGTGATTATTATGATGATGTTGATGATGATGATCATTAATCATTGTTGTTGAAGGTTGTTGCTAATTAATTTATCAGCGAAAGAGAGAGAGAGCGATAGAGCGAGCGAAGAGCGAGAGAGCGAAAGCGAAGAGCGAAGAGCGAAGAGCGAAGAAGCGAAAGAGCGAAGAGCGAAGAGCGAAGAAGCGAAGAGCGAAGAGCGAAGAGCGAAGAGCGAAGAGCGAAGAGCGAAGAGCGAAGAGCGAAGAGCGAAGACGGAGCGAAGAGCGAAGAGCGAAGAGCGAGAGCGAAGAGCGAAGAGCAAGAGCGAAGAGCGAAGAGACGAAGAGCGAAGAGCGAAAGAGCGAAGAGCGAAGAGCGAAGAGCGAGAGCCAAGAGCAAGAGCGAGCAGAGCCAAGAGCCAAGAGCCAAGAGCCAAGAGCCAAGAGCCAAGAGCCAAGAGCCAAAGCCAAGCCAAGAGCCAAGAGCGCTAGAGCCAAGAGCCAAGAGCCAAGAGCCAAGAGCAAGAGCCAAGCCAAGAGCCAAGAGCCAAGAAGCCAAGAGCCAAGAGCCAAGAGCCAAGAGCCAAGAGCCAAGAGCCAAGAGCCAAGAGCCAAGAGCCAAGAGCAAAGAGCAAGAGCCAAGAGCAAGAGCCAAGAGCAAGGCAGAGCCAAGAGCCAAGAGCAAGAGCAAGAGCCAGAGCCAAGAGCCAAGAGCAAAGCAAGAGCCAAGAGCCAAGAGCCAAGAGCCAAGAGCCAAGAGCCAAGAGCCAAGAGCCAAGAGCAAGAGAGCCAGCCAAGAGCAAGAGCCAAGAGCCAAGAGCAAGAGCAAGACAAGAGCCTCAAGAGCAAGAGCCAAGAGCCAAGAGCCAAGAGCAAGAGCAAAGAGCCAAGCCAGAGCCAAGAAGAGCCAAGAGCCAGAGCCAAGAGCCAAGAGCCAAGAGCCAAAGAGCCAAGAAGCCAAGAGCCAAGAGCCCAAGAGCCAAGACCAAAGCCAAGCCAAAGAGCAAGCAAGAGCCAAAGAGCAAGAGCCAAGAGCCAAGAGCAAGAGCCAAGAGCCAGAGACAAGCCCAAGAAGCCAAGAAAGACCAAGAAGACCAAGAGCCAAGACCAAGAGAGCCAAGAGCCAAGAGCCAAGAGCCAAGAGCCAAGACAAAAGCAAAGCCAAGAGCCAAGAGCCAAGAGCAAGAGCAAGTCAGAGCCCCAAGAGCCAAGAGCAAGAGCCAAGAGCAAGAAAAAGAGCACTTAGAGCCAAGAGCCAAGAGCCAAGAGCAGAGCCAAGACAAGAGCCAAGAGCAGAGCAAGCCAAGAGCCAGAGCCAAGACCAAGAGCAAGAGCCAAGAGCCAAGAGCCAAGAGCCAAGAGCCAAGAGCCAAGAGCCAAGAGCCAAGAGCCAGAGCCTAAGAGCCAAGGCCAAGCCAAGAGCCAAGAGCCCAAGAGCCAAGAAGCCAAGAGCAAGCAAGCAAGAGCCAAGAGCCAAGAGCCAAGCAAGAGCAAGAGCCAAGAGCCAAGAGCCAAGAGCAAGAGCCAAGGCCAGGCCAAGAGCCAAGAGCCAAAGCCAGCAGAGCCAAGGCAGAGCCAAGAGCCAGAGCAGAGCAAGAGCCAAGAGCAAGAGCCAAGCCAGAGCCAAGAGCCAAGAGCCAAGAGCCAAGAGCCAGAGCCAAGAGCTAAGAGCCAGTAGAGCCAAGAGCGAGCCCAAGAGCAAGAGCCATGCCAGCAAGAGCCAAGAGCCAAGAGCCAAGAGTGCACAAGAGCCAGAGCCAAGAGCCCCCAGCCAAGAGCTGCCAAGAGCAAGAGCAAGAGCAGGCCTGCCTTCCACCAGAGCAGAGCAGAGCCAGAGCCAAGAGCAAGGCCAAGAGCCATCCAGAGCCTGAAGCCCAAGAGCCAAGGCGAGGGTGCGCCAAGATGTCAGAGCCCCAAAGAGCCAAGAGTGGCTCTGACTGCCAGAGCCCTTCCAGAGCACCTGCCTTCCGAGCCTGAGCAAGAGTGGAGCAAGAGCCAAGAGGCCAGAGGGTGCGGTGCCATGCCAGAATCCCAGCCCGCTCAGCCAGGGTGGTGCTGGACTGGCGAGGGCTGCAGAACCCAGCCTCCAGCCAGGGTGGTGTCTGGACCTGGCGAGGGAGTGCGGTGCATGCAGAATCCCAGCCTGCTTTCCAGCAGGGTGGTGCTCTGGACCTGGCGAGGGTGCGAGAATGCGAGGGTGCGTGCATGCCAGATCCAGCGTTCCAGCCAGGTGGTGCTCTGGACTGGCGAGGGTGCGGTGCCATGCCAGAATCCCGCCTGCTTCCAGCCAGGGTGGTGCTCCTGGACCTGGCGAGGGTGCGGTGCATGCCCAGAATCCCCAAGCCCTGCTTCCAGCAGGGTGGTGCCTCTGGACTGGCCTTCGCAGGTGTGGTGCCTGCAGGTGCATGCGGGTGCCATGCCAGAATCCCCAGCCCTGCCTTCAGCCAGGGTGGTGCTCTGGACCTGGCGAGGGTGCGGTGGCCATGCCAGAATCCCAGCCTGCCTTCCAGCCAGGGTGGTGCTCTGGAACCTGGCGAGGGTGCGGTGCCATGCCAGAATCCCAAGCCCTGCTTCCAGCAGGGTGGTGCTCTGGACTGGCGAGGGTGCGGTGCCATGCCAGAATCCAGGCCCTGCCTTTCAGCCAGGGTGGTGCTCTGGACCTGGCGAGGGTGCGGTGCCATGGCCAGAATCCCAGCCCTGCCTTCCAGCCAGGGTGGTGCTCTTGGACCTGGCGAGGGTGCGGTGCCATGCCAGAATCCCAGCCTCTGCTTGCCAGCCTGCTTCAGGGGTGGTGCTCTGGACTGGCGAGGGTGCGGTGCATGCAGAATCCCAGCCCTGCCTTCCAGCCAGGGTGGTGCTCTGGACTAGGCGAGGGTGCGGTGCCATGCCGAATCCCAGCCTGCCTTCCAAAGGCCAGGGTGGTGGCTCTGGACCTGGCGAGGGCTGCGAAGGGTGCCATGCCAGAATCCCAGCCCTGCCTTCCAGCCAGGGTGGTGCTCTGGACCTGTCGAGGGGAGGGTGCCTAGCCTTCCAGCCAGGGTGTGCTATGCGCGAGGGTGCCATGCCAGAATCCGAGCCCTGCGTTCCAGCCAGGGTGGTGCTCTGACCTGGCGAGGGTGCGGTGCCATGCCAGAATCCCAGCCCTGCCTTCCAGCCAGGGTGGGCTCTGGACTGGCGAGGGTGCGTGCCATGCCAGATCCCCAGCCCTGCTTCCAGCTGCTGGAACCTGGCGAGGGTGCGGTGCCATGCCAGAATCCCCAGCCCTGCTTCCAGGCAGGGGTGGTGCTCTGGACCTGGCGGAGGGTGGCGGTGCCATGCCAGAATCCCCAGCCCTGCCTTCAGCGGGTGGTGCTCTGGACCTGGCGAGGGTGCGTGCCATGCCAGAATCCCAGCCTGCTTCAGCCGGTGACCTCGAGGGTGCGGTGCCATGCCAGAATCCCCAGCCTGCCTTCCAGCCAGGGTGGGCTCTGGATGGCGAGGGGCGGTGCATGGCCGAGAATCCCGCCCCAGAGCCCAGGGGGTGCTCTGGACTGCGAGGGTGCGGTGCATGCAGATCCCCAGCCCTGCTTCCAGCCAGGGTGGGTGCTACTTGGAACTGGCGAGGGTGGCGGTGGGCATGCCAGAATCCCCGAGCCCTGCCCTTCCCCAGCCAGGGTGGCTCTTGGACCTGGAGGTGCTGCGAGCCAGGCTCCACCAGCTCTGGACCTGGCGAGGGTGCGGTGCCATGCCAGAATCCCCAGCCCTCTGCCTGGCCAGCAGGGTGGTGCCTGGGCAAGGGTGCGGTCATAAGCCATGGCGAATCCCTGCCTTCCAGCTGCTCTGGACGGCGAGGTGCGGTGCCATGCAGAATCCCAGCCCTGCCTTACAGCCAGGGTGGGTGCCGGACTGGCGAGGGTGCGGTGCATGCCAGAATCCCAGCCCTGCCTTCCGCCAGGGTGGTGCTCTGGACCTGGCGAGGGTGCGGTGCATGCCAGAATCCCAGCCCTGCTCCAGCAGGGTGGTGCTCTGACTGGCTGCTGCCATGCAGAATCCCAGCCTGCTTCAGCCAGATGCGGTGCCATGCCAATCCCAGCCTGCTTCCAGCCAGGGTGGTCGCTCTGGACTGGCGAGGGTGCGGTGCCACGCAGAATCCCCAGCCTGCCCCCAGCCAGGGGTCCTGACTGCGAGCGGGCCATCCAAACCCCAGGTGCTGCTGGACCTGGCGAGGGTGGGTGCCATGAACAGCCCTCCTCCAGCCAAGGTCACAGAGGGCTTGCGTGCCATGCAGAATCCCCAGCCTCCAAGCCAAGGTCCTGGAGCGAGGGGCGTGCCAGGCCAGAAGCCCCACCCTGCCCCAGCCAGGGTGGTGCTCGGCGAGGTGGGTGCCCACAAACCCAGCCCCGCCTGGGAGGTGCGGCCAGAATGCCAGCCAGGGGGGCTGCAGAATCCGCAGCCAGGGGGCTGCCTGCGAGGCGTCCAGCCAGGGTGGTGCTCTGGACCTGGCGAGGGTGCGGTGCATGCTCTGGCCTGGCGAGAATCCAGCCCTGCCTTCCAGCCAGGGTGTGCTCTGGCCTGCGCGAGGGTGCGGTGCGCATGCAATCCCAGCCTCTGCCTTCCAGCCAGGTGTGCTTCTGGGACTGGCGAGGGTGCGGTGCAGAATGACCAGAGCCTCTGCCCTTCCAGCCAGGGGTGCGCTGGACCTGGCGAGGGTGCGGTGCCGATGCGTGCTAGATGCCAGAATCCCCACCTGTCCAGCCCGGTGGGCTCTGGACCTGTGGAGGGTGCGGTGCATGCCAGATATCCGCCTGCTTCAGAGGGTGGTGCTCTGGATGGCAGGTGCGGGCCATGCAGAATCCCAGCTGCCTTCCAGCCAGGTGTGGCTGGACGCTGGCGAGGGTGCGGTGCATGCAGAAACCCAGCCCTGCGTTTCGCAAGCATGCGGGGATGGGCACGGTTCGCGGAAGCGTTTGGTGTTTACATGGAACTGGCGAGGTGCCGTCATGCCGAGCCAGCCTCCTTCAGCCATGAGTGGTACCGGGTGGCTCTTCCACTCTAGCACCTGCGCGAGGGTGCCGTGCATGCCTAGAGAATCCATGCTTCACAGGTGTTACCTGGACTGGCGAGAGGTCGGTGCATGCACCGAGAATCCCCCCACCGCTGCCTCTAGACCAGGCGTTAGGTGGCCTCGTAGAGAGGCAGGACCTGAGAGAGCGGTGGCACGGTGCGATGACCAGATCCCAGCTCATACTTTCACAGCCAGGGGTGACATAGACCTGGACTCCGCCATCATGCACTCTGGCGGGCAACGCGGCGGATGCCATCGCTGGCAGCTCAGAAGAGTGCACCACCCCTAGGGGGTGACCTAGTCAACGGGGGGGGCCGCAGAGAGTTGGTGCGTGGTCTGTTGCACGCACACTCGCCAGGTCCAGAGCCCACCCTGGCTGGTAAGGCAGGGCTTTGGGGAATCTTGGCAAATGCACCTCACCTCGCCTAGGTCCAGAGCACACCTCCTGGTGAAGGCATGGGCTGAAGGGATTCTGGCATGACCCAGCAGCCCCTGCAAGGTCCCATTGAGACCCACCTGTGTGGGACCAGTGGCGAGGGCAATTGGGGGAGTTGCGGTGGTGAGTGAGCGAACCATGCGCACAGACGCAGAGATCAGTCTGCGCAGCGCACCAGAACCCTATCAGGAGCAAGAAGACATGCGCAAAGCCACGACGGCCTAGATCTTTGGAAGGGCAGGGCTGGGGATTCAGGGCTAAGGTGTCGGTGGCTACATCTGCGACGGCTGGCGAGGGTGCGGTGCCAGGGCACCCCGCCAGGTCCAAGAGCAACCCTGTGTGGAAGGGCAGGGATGAGGGATTACTTGCGGCAAGTGCCACTTGCCTGCCAGCAAGGGCGTAAAAAAACGGTGGCTCTGCGACCTGGCGAGGGTGGCGCGTGCATGACCAGACAATGCCCGCCAGCCGTAGCCAGAGCCACTGCTCATCCACAAGAGGTCGGTGCTGGACCGCGTGGGGAAGGGAACGGGTCAGCGGTGCGAAGGTCAGGTGCCGGCGGATGTCGGTCAACTTACCATGGCGCTCGCCTTCCACGCCCGGGTGGTGACTCTCATGAGATGCGGCATGCACGAACCTGCCGCGATGGGCTGCGGTGCCGCTGGCCCATAGAACTTATCCCCAGCCCTGCACAAAACTGTCACATCCTTACGTAATCCTCAGACATTATGCATTACCAGGTTAGCAGTCAGAAAATATAGCGACGCCAGCAGGTCCAGCGCAGCTCAACCGGTGGCGTGGAGTGGCAGGGCTGCTGGACGCTTGAGACGAGGGCGGGGATGTGTAGCGGTGCTCATGGCGCAGACAATCGCCAGTTACTCCCTTCCAGCCAGGGTGGATGCTTGTCTGAGGGGATCTCTGGGCCCGGAGGGGGCGGTGCCATGCATACAATCCAGGCCAACCCTGTCCCATCGCCAACCAAGGTCCGAGCATCCTCCACGCCAGGGTGTGCGGCTTGCTCTCGGAGCCAACTGGCGAGAGGTGGTCGGGCTCAGGCAGAGGACGGTGGGCGCGATATGGCGAGAAACTAAATAGTCGATAATGACACGTAGTCACGACGAAGTGACAGAGATCCGGGAAGTCCCACATACTCTGCTCGTTCCTGGCAGGAGGAAATGAGGCCACAAGCCCTCAAATCCTGATAGGCCTACACGATGCTGCGACTCCTTGCGCTCTGCCATGGGGATTACACGGCCACCACCAGCTGGGCTGGAAGAGCAGGGTGGGGGATTCTGGCATGGCACCGCACCCTCGCAGCTGAGCCCCACCACGCATACCTAGGAGGAGTGCGGTGCCATGCAGAATCCGCAGCCTGCCCTTCCAGCCAGGGGTGTGCCTCTTGGACGGGCTGGGGTGGGGACATGCAGGAATCCGCCAGCCTGCTTCGCAAGGGTGTGCTCTGGACTGCGAGGTAGGCGGTGCATGGCAGGATCCCCGGCCTGCTTTTCGAGGCCAGCGTGGATGCTTTCTCTGGATGGCGAGGGTGCGGTGCATGCACAGAAAACTCCCAGGCCTGGGTCAAGCCACGCGGGTGGGCCATCCCGTGGACGTGGGACGGCGTGGCGTGCATGCCAGAATTCGCAAGTCAGACGCCCAGACCATGCCTTCCAGCCAGGGTGGTGCTCTGGACTGGCGGGGTGCGGTCGCGGATGGCAAGGCCCGAGGCAATGGTAATCGGATTCCCACTTCCCGGCACTAGAGGTCGACTTCCAGCAGGGTGGTGTCGCACATCGCCGTCAGGGTGGGGCTACTGCACAGAGAATGGCCAGCTGCCTTTCAGCCATGTTGGTGCGCGGTGGAATTGGCGGAGGAGTGCGGTGTCCATTGGCGGAGAAGTCCGCCAGCTGCCTTCCAGCGCAGAGGTGGTGCTCTGGACCTGGGGAGGGTGCGGTGCCATGCCAGATCCCCAGCCCTGCTTCGCCAGGGTGGGTGCTCTGGACCTGGCGAGGGTGGGCACCATTGGGCACAGGGTCTTCCCAAGCAGCTAGAGCATTCAGCAGCGGTGGTAGGCTTCTGGCTGGAGACCGTGTCGGGCTGGCGAGGTGTTAGCGGTGCGAGAGAATACGTCCAGAATGAGTCCAATGGCACCCCGCGCCTAGACCCCTCTAACCTGCCCGTAGGCGGTGGCTCGCTCTAGGGAGGCTCAGAGAGGGGGGATAGCGGTGACATCGAGAATCCATCCACAGCCTTACGCCCTTTCCAGCTTTAGGTGGTGCTCGTGGGAGCATGTGGCTGCGGGGTGCGGGGGGATTTGCTAGGCCGAGAGCGCACATCCAGCCGCACTCGCCCTGTCCAGCTCAGGGTGGTAGATATATACTGGGACCTGGGAGGGTGCGTGACCATGCAGACATCCCCAGGCCTGCCTCGCAATTTGACTTAGGAGTGGGCGTCTTGGAACATGGCGAGGGTACGCGGTGCCATGGCAGAAATCCGCCAGCCCTGCTGTATAGATAATACTCCCACGAGAAGCGATGCAGACGGTGTGCTTACATGGGACCTGAGCGAGGGGTGCGGTAGCCATGCAATGCAGCAGACATCTCGCCCATACCACGAATACCTGCCCCCAATCGTGGTCCAGGTGGTCGAGCAGCACCTCACCTCAGCGTTCGGAAAGGCCAGTGGTCTGGCTAACAGAAAAAATAAGGTGTCACGGCAACACACACTCAGGGTGGAATGGGTGCTATGTATATCTGTGGCAATCGTCGCAGCTGGCACCGTCCGGCGAGGTGCGAGTCGCATGCTCACTGGACAACGATCAATAGCGAGTTCAGCTTTCAACTCCACCAGAACACAAGTCCCCTTGGCTGCGAAGGTCACAGAGCGGCCAGGGGTGGGTATTTCTAGCTCTGGACTGCGAGGGTGGTGCATGCCAGAATCCCACCTGCCTTCCAGCCAGGGTGGTGCTCTGGACCTGGCGAGGGTGCGGTGCCATGCCAGAGATCCCCAGCCTGCCTTCAGCCGGGTGGTGCTCTGGACTGGCGAGGGTTGCGGGCCATGCAGAATCCCAGCCTGCTTCAGCCAGGGTGGTGTCTGGGACATGGCGAGGGTGCGGGTGCATGCAGAATCCAGCCTGCCTTCCCCAGGAGGGTGGTGCTCTGGCTGTGGAGGGGTGCGTCGATGGCAGAATCC